>NW_010411923.1:0-6127 GCF_000710305.1 Buceros rhinoceros silvestris | reverse complement strand
AGAAAATCAGGTGGTGCATGGCGAGAGGGACGAGTTCTCGTGGGGTTTTGGGACCCAAACCACACCGGGATTTATAAGCTGACTTGTCACTGGGGGATACATTGTCCAGCTCAGGCAAGAGCCTCTGGAGAAGCCAGGTGGGATTTCAAAGATGCTGTGCGTTGTTCATAGAGACACAGAGAAGCGGCTCCGAGGTAAATCTCTGTGGCTGTCAACACAGTCAGAGCGCTCTGCAGACCCGTAAACTTGTCTGTAATCTTTCTGACCTTTCTCGCTCTCTTTCTCAGCTATTCATGATCAGGATCAGCCTGTACTGGTAGTCTCCCATAGAAGCTCACTCATTCCAGCCCAACCTTTACATCAAAGCCCCCAAACTAACTTTTGGGCATGTCCCCAAGGTTGGCAGGCTGAGATTAATTTCGTTATTGTCTAATGATGGGGATACAAATATCTGAAAAGGTTTCATATCTCAACATTTCAGCTGAGTTTTTCGATGGAATTTCCCAGCATTTGCAGAAGTTCCGCTGTGTTTAGCTGCTGAACTGTAAAATCCATGCCCAGCCCTTCAGCAAACAGCTTCAGAAAATCACGTAAAAAGGGGAAGAACCACACTTTAAATACACACTGTGGTGCATCACTGCATCTTGGATTGAAACCCTCACTGGAGACATTTGTATGGCAAACAGCGACAAAAGTGAATCACAGATTACAAACTGCAAAGCAGCAGATCACAGTTTCAGGGAGGTTAAAGGTGGGCAAAATCAGAAGTTTAAATAATCTATGCAAGCCTTCAAAATTCCTTCTCGATCATCACATTCTGAAGGCAACAAAATCTATTTGCAAAGCACTGTGCTCCTCCAAAGCAGCGGTGGCAGCTGTTTGCACCCAAGTATTTAATATGAGCTGGAGAGATGTTTAAAGACTAGGGAAAAAAGGAATTTTGTTTTCATTCTGCTTTACCAGAGTGGAAAGTTCCTTCACAAGTTTCAAAATGTTTGCAAATATATCTAGGCTGGAAAAAAAAACAAACCAACAAAACCCCGCCAACAAACATTATGTGAGATGTATATAACCTCCAAATCCTTGACGCTTCTTTATTTCCAAGTTCAGAAACCAAAGCATTTGATGGTTACCGGAAAGAGGGCAACGTGCTTTTCTGCTGCTTACTTCGAATAGAGTTTCCTATTGTCTGAAGAACAACTTCCCATAAAGAAATTGTTTGACTGAGCTTTGGGTAGTAACAGGCTTTTACCATCAGTGCCACCCTGTTTATCACCATTGACCCGGGGGCAGACTGAACCACTTAAAAAGAACATCCCACTATCAGCAAAGCAAATTGTTCGTTACGAATGAGCTTCTGCGCGGTATTTCGGACCCTGAGCTAAAGGCAGCTGCCCACACCCACAGAGGCAAAGCTGGACAGTCAGGTAAGTTACACTTGTGAGATCTCAGCCAAGCGGACCTTAAAACACTCAGCGCTTCAGAGGTGGGGATGACACGTGGTACCTTCCCTTAAAAACAAACCAACCAACCAACCCCTGCATCAGCATCAGAAGTCGATGCACTGCCGAACCAACAGCAGGCAGCAGCTGGCCCTTGCTCTGCCAGGCAGCTCCCCCGCAGCCGCGCTCAGCAGCAGAAGTCTCCTCGGTTATTCCCAAACGCGCTCATCCTGCTTTGCGCTGGAGGACTGAGGTCAGGGGCAGGTAACACATCGCGTCTCCCGTTACACACTCCTCTCTGCAGAAGCTTCCTGGCTGCACACTGTTCTCCGGCATCAGCAAGTGAAAGAATAATCCATCCTTCGTCTCCTATGTTATTTTTTACCTTGTGAGGATGCAGCAGCTTTCTCAGGAGACTCCGGGTCATCTGAAGAACCACAGCCACAAACGCCAGTAGAACACCTCCAAGGTGGCGGCCAGGAGCCAGCCCCTTGCGATTTGGCCAGTTCTCTTGCTCCGCAATCTGAACTGCCTCTTTCAGACACTCCCCTGGAGAAGAGCGAACTATCAGCCTGCAATACTGCTCCTCAAAGACAGCCGTGTCATTACTCAGTCGAGAGTAAACAACCCCTGCACTGCACGGGAGAACGAGCTAGGTGTTTCTGGTGCTATCTACAAATCGCTGGGTTTGTCCGTGTGCTCTGGTTTCTTTACCTCCTGTGGATAAAGGTCAGTAAAACATGAACAAATCCCATTTATCGATGTGTAACGTTATGGCAAAACCAATTTCTAATACTTGAATCACGTAACAGCTTTATCACTCCCTTTTATTTCAGGAGTATTTAGACACGGTCACCCCTCTGCTGAAGATGAGGAAGAGGTGATGAGACGCAATCTAACAAGTGCGTCCCACTGGCCTTGTGTTTGCAGATCTACCATTTTCTTCCTCTTCCCTCAGATTTTTATTTTATTTTCCCCCTTCTTCTTTCTTCTTGCTCTAAGACAAGTTCTCTCCTTACCTCCCTCTGCAAAGACTTTTTGCAAAATTCTGCTTTCATGCATTTTTCCTCAACCAAGACAGCACAGCAGAGTCATTGTTTCTGTTACCAGAAGCCAAGGAATGATGGTGAAGGCGCCTCTCTAACACCAATTTAAACAGTGAGGAGTTTAAATCGGTTGTAGATCCCTTCCACAGTTCATCCAGACGGGTCCTATGAGCTGGCAACAAAGGAGCTTCTGCAGACATCGTTACTGGTGGTATTAATGATCTCATCCCCCCTGACACAGGAAACACAACAGGCGGTGGTCAAGGTGGCTGCAGTAAGGAATGTACTGTATTTTTTCAGTGGAAGATGACCAAATGACCACACAGCCACTGCTGCTAGTTTCGAGGGAAAAAAAGGTCAATGCACTTTTGCTTGTATTTGTGCACCGTCTTAGGGAACGCTCTATTACTACAGGTGTTATTTTTAAGAGAGCCAAGATATCCCTGTGCTTTGTGACACTTTCAGTGCCAACTCAAGCGATAGGAATTGTGTGGCAATGGTTCACGGCCTGAGATCTTCTGTTTTATCCCGAGACAGTTTGAGATGCTCCCGTTCTGTAAAGCATTAGAAAGACTGTCAGAGCACACATCCTGCTGCCTCCTTCAGCTAGGACCAGGACAAACCAAAGGTATCTTTGATTCATGTCATGCAGAAGAGGGTAAGCGAGAGCAGATTTAACCTCAGTATTACACTGAGTTACCAGAATAATCGCTCTGTTCTCCGAGCTTGAAGAAGCAACGTATGTCAGGTCTGAATCATGGAAACAACACAGTGCTGATGTAAGACGCAGGAAAAGCGGTTCTCCAGGCCCCGTGTTTTCCACAAGGAGATTCACTGCGTGACGACAAAGGGGCATTTCAGTCCATCAATCGACTGATTGTTGTAGTATTTGTCCCTGTGCCAGTTATTTATTTTGCTAAAGGAAATGCGTCGGCAGGGAGCTACCTGGCACCAGGCACGGCGTGCCCATGTTCCTGACAATGACACTTCACTCACAGCTGCGTGGGAGGCTGCTTGCAGCTGGCTGTTTAGAGCACCCATTTTTTCCTGAAAAAGGGGAAACATCATAATACTGTGGAGAATTGTAGACTTGAGCCGCCTGATCTAAATTCCTCCAAAACAAAATACCTCAGAACAGCCAGTGGGCAACAAGGCATGTATTTATGCACGGCTGTGCCAGGCTGCGGGTGGGATTTTCACGGCAGAGTAGCCTCAGGTAGCCACTGGTTTCCAGGCTGTTACCCTGCCATAAACTTTTTCTCCCAAAACTCAGCTGTAATTGGATAGGAGTGTTGTACTTTGTGCATTAAAGCCCCAAGCGATGGGCTGCAGGTATTTGCAGGTCACTTTTAGGGGGCGAGGTGGCTATGAGGTGCAGAAGGCTGGGATGGATGAGCTGGGAGAGAAGGTACAACGAGGCAGGCAGTGGAGAAGGTGATGGAGAAGGCGTTCATCCAAATTCTCCACTAGTAGAACAGAGCTCAGTTTAAAAATGGGTAAAAGCCACTTTAGAGAGCGGGCAGTGAACTTCTGAAACGTGCTGGAGCGATGGAGGGGAATCGGAGCAAAACTCCAGGTTCAAAACTGGATTAAACAAAATAAAGCAAAAGCAGTCCAGAAAAAGACCCCACTGGGAACGGGGAGGAATGCTTCCCCGGCATACCCAATGCAAGAGATATTTTTACACAACTGTTAACGTTAATCTAGAAAAACTACTCTCCCCAGCATGTCTTCTACAGAGCACATCGGGGAGGATCCTGTCTCTCCTCAGTGGCTCTCTACAGAGCTCGAGGAGGCTGGCTCATTTAGGCTGAAGTTAGTTTCAGCTTAAACCTCTCCCCAAATAAAGAAAATTGAACTTAATGAGCTCACAACATAAGTAAAAAAGTGATATAGTAGAAACAAAAAAACCCCAACCCTTTGAGCTGTATTTAGAGAGAAATAAATGTGTGAAAGCCAACTGAATCAGTGTCAAGTTTTTCTCCCACCATGTCGACCATCCCCTGACAGAAAGACAGAGTTTGGCCGCAGCGGCTGCACTACGTCTTTGTCCCCCTGTGGGGACAATGGGATTTGAGAAAATTGCATGACTTCAGCAAAACTGGCCGGTATCTTGAGCCAGGTTCTGTGTGCTTTCGACTGCTGGGAAACAGCACTGCTAGTCTTGCTTCAGCTGGTGAATGAGAACTAAGTGGTTCATACTTTTTATAGCAGTTTCAGGAATGAGATTACAGCTTTTGACTCAGAAATTACTTCCAATACTCACTTTAATCCATTTCTTTGAATTTATCAGGGCTAACTGCTTCAGCAGTCAGGTATTGTTTTACCCACTAAACCCACGCCGCAAATTCCTTTGGTACAGTGCCTTTCAGTTTATCTTTGGTCACAACAACCCCAGATCCCTTGCTGAATGGCAATCCACGTGTAAGCTGTCTGTGAAGAGGAAAGATAACCCCTTAGTGGAAAGTGCGCCATACATAATTATGACTCAGTCTGAAAAACAACAAACACTGCCTCGGTGTTTTATCCGCCCTGCTCGGTTGCAGACTGCCCCGCGCTGATGATCACAATTAGGTAGAAAAGAGAGATAGAAAACAGTTTTACTGATGGGACGCTCTCCTGTCTGCTAGTCCTAAGAGACACTAAATCTTCACCATCTCCCTCTTCGGAACCAGGTGTTTCGGGTCTCCCCTCTTTCCTAGGGGAGATTTTTTCATGTGGAACAATGTTTTCTGTAGTTACTTCGAGCCTATTCTCACCGAGCTGCGGCATGCAGCCTGTTGACCATCCGCTTCACACCTTGCTATGAACCCAAGATTCGCACAGGTTGCTTGCTAGTGCTGGGATGGGGGAAAAAAACCAACAAACTTCTGAACTTCTGAAACGTGCTGTCACAGGAGTGATGGAGAGGAATCGGAGCAAAACTCCAGGTTCAAAACTGGATTAAACAAAATAAAGCAAAAGCAGTCCAGAAAAAGACCTCACTGGGAATGGGGAGGAATGCTTCAGAGCTCAGTTCTCTGGCTCCGAAATAAAACAAATAAAACACCCACCAAAATAATACATATGGGCAACAAAGGTGTTGCTGAATCCCCTCAGTAAACGATAACAAAATCCTCCTGTAGTGCCGTCACCAGTTTTCAAAGAAATTCCTCTCCTCACACCCCGTGTTTAACACAGCCAGACGGGACCTTTGTGACGTTGTTCCGGGCAGCTACTTCTTGGTCTTAACAAACCTACGTGCTTCTTGCAAAAGTGTTTCAACATCTTCGTTATCCTTGTCTTCTGAACTTGGTTCCCAGTCGGAGTCTTCATCAGTGGGTTCGCACCCCCCCGCCATAATTAGAGCAAATACACCTGTTGTTCCGGGCAGCTACTTCTTGGTCTTAACAAACCTACGTGCTTCTTGCAAAAGTGTTTCAACATCTTCGTTATCCTTGTCTTCTGAACTTGGTTCCCAGTCAGAGTCTTCATCAGTGGGTTCGCACTCCTCTTCCTCATCCTCTATAAAGCTGTCACTGAGGTCATATTCACTTGGTTCATCATCATTGGCACTGTCTTTCTCCACAGACCTTGTTCCTGCAGCGACAACAATGTCACATATTCACGAATCATAAATAGTACAGAACTAGAGAGACC
>NW_010411922.1:0-6422 GCF_000710305.1 Buceros rhinoceros silvestris | reverse complement strand
AGGTATATCGGTCCCTCGACCCTTAACAATTCTCTTGCCTAAAATCCTCACAGGCTCTGTCTCATAAACAGAAAACTTGAAGACAGAAGAGTTATTTGATGTATTAAACCTGATCCTGATGTATTAATGCCATTAAAGAGTTCACTGCAAGATAAACATTTCAAATATCTGTTATACAGGAAACTTGTTGTATGTGGTCTGATGCCTCACCTCTGCCAGTACAGTACCTTCTAGCCTTGTTGGAAAATGGTCAGTTGTGCATAACTGTACCTTAAAGATATGATGATGTAGGACAGGTGAAAAAAGGAAAATAGTTCCATGGGTCACAGTGGTGATGTTCTCGACTATGCCATTCCAAGTTCGCAAGTACTTAAAATGGACTAGAATTTGCCTGCCTGAATGTTGGTGCCTTGAATGCTTCATTTGAGGGGCAACAGTACAATTCAAGCAAAAATTGAGCATATTTCAATTTTCACCTTCAGAGGTTCCAAACAAAATAGCAGCCAGAAATCTTGAAGCTCATCTCAGTTTTTATTCCTACAAAAATGTTCAAAATGCATTAGCAATTATAATATTAGGTTTACTTCTGTTTTCAGTAAAGCACTGGTAAACTGTAAAAAATCTGTGCTTGACTGCAAAATGTCTTTGGCTAGTCCTGTGTCTCATCAGCTCTACTACCCTTTTATGCTGAATTTCACATGCGGCATTCTTTGATCCCTATTTGATCTCAGTGAAGCACCTGGCATACCAATATCCATATTGAGGACAATGTTAAAGGCAAAGCCTAGGCATCAGTGATCAGTCTTTAGTTCCACAGCAGCACTAACACTGGAAGCAGGACGAGGCAGAAAATATGGTGGGTGTGTGAGTGGATGTGAGGGAAAAGAACCAGTCCTATGAAACAGGGTCCATGTTCAAAGGTCAATGTTAAGTATCCAATAGTGGACTCCCATGTGCTCAGCAGAGCACATTTCCTACCATATAACACAGAACAAAAAGCCTAAGAACTGCTTCTTGGTTTCCATGTCACTGCTATATTTAAACTCATCCTCAGAAGAGTGATACGGCTGTGAAGAAGGAAGGCAGGAAATTTTAAGGCAGAATATACATACCTCTTTTGCAACAGTATGCCAGTGCAGGTGAGTTTCACACACGTCCATCCTCTCCTGATGAAGGAACTTGCACTTGTCTGGTACCAGAAGGGCATCACTCACAAACTCTCCCACTGAAAGGAAAAATTAAAAAAAAGACCAAATTGTTAATTTTGCTTCCAGTACCTAATGCTGTTAAACCTATACCTAGGCATGAAGCAGCTTTCGTGAATAAGTGAGTGGGTCCATTTGCAGAGAATGGAACAGTTTCTAAATGGTGCTTCCATTACCACCTTCTTCAAACTTTCCATTTGAAAGTAGCTCCTGTCTTTGATCTCAGAGGTGTATTCAATTATGAAAACTTAACCGTAATATGCTAACTTCCATATACCCAAGCTGAAACTTGCAGGACTAATCAAAGACATGTGTGGTGTAGCATGAAGCCAGGAGCTGGCAAATCCAGCTCCTGGAAGGGGAGTGACAATTACATTTTGCATCTGAGTAGAGGTAGGGAAGGGCTTTGAAGTGGTCTGAAATACTTTAGTTTTTCCACACAAAACAAAACTGACACCAACACACTGTTTCAAACAATTCAAGAGTATTTCTACTGAATTACAGCACTAACAGCAACACAGCTCACTGAGTTACTTTTGTTGATGCAGCCTCTTTATTGCAATCTCATTTTATCAGTGACACAAATTCAGGTTAGCCCAGAAGCTTGATGAGCAAGTGGAGCCCATCAGCCAGGGAACAAGACTCATGGATCACCTGAGTATCTGGTCAGATTGAAGCGGAGAAAAAAGGCCCTTTACCAAGGACACGTTAATGAATTAAGCAATGCTCTCAGCTTCAGTACTGATGGCAAGAAGAAACTCAGCTGATAAGTAACGTGATTTATTAGACTAAAGTCACTGCAATTCTGCACAGTTCTAGCACTGCAATTAAATAACAACCCAAATCACTCAAAGATTTTTTTTTTTAATGAAAAACTAGAGAGCACTTTTGCGAAGTTGATATACTGAACAGATACTGGATTGTGAAAGGACAAGACTTCAGCTGGCATGAATCACCAGCTCCCTGAAACACAGTCATCTGTAACCTCCAAAAAAACTACAGCCCGTGTGCGTTAAATGGTGGAACCAAGGTGGCCCAATGGCTGCATGGATGTAATAACGTGTTAATTAATCAAAATGAGATGACTATGAGTTTACTATTCAGCAGAGGGTTGTCTCAGGGAACTGATGAAGTGGCCCTTAAGGCTTACAATTAAAAAGTCAGTTTTAAAAATAAGCAACACTCAGTGCACTGGGAGAAAGCAGAGACCAGCAAATAGATGTATATACCTTTGCTAACCACTGAGATGTGTATTTCACACGAAATACCTTGCTGTATTTCAGTGCTTTTGATCTCATGTCTTTAAAAGCCAATAGTTAGTTTACTAGGAAAAAAAGAGATTTTGTTATCTTTATGCTTCAGTTACATACTGTAATGCCTGCAAATTACTAACAGAAATGCCTTCTACAGGTGTTCAAAATAAGCTTGGGAAGGTAATGATTTAAAACGCTTTCTGGTAGCCCAAAATACAAAATTTACAGCTTATGTTAACAAAGTCTCTGCTCCCAGTGGTATCACACCCAAATCTTGCACCAAAATTGGAATGTATCTGCACCTTGGTTTTAGCTGTACCTGTCTTCGTAGGGGACCATCCCAAACACACCCAAAGTCACTCCATACATAAGTAACTGTAATTGCTAATGCTTCAGTTAAGTCTAGTTCCTAAGCACGCACACGGGTGTTTTGCTGAAGGCTCAGAGCTGACTTCGCTTCCCTAGGACATACAGCTTCATACAGAACTGCAGATAAAATTTCTGGCTGTTCAAGCATGCAAAACATCCAGAACAGTCTTTGTGGCAAACATTTCTATAAGACCTAATTAAAAAAAAAAAAAAAATCCTGGAGTGCCTTTTACTCAGGCAAACTAGATCAGATTTAAGAAGCCACGCACACAAGAAGGTGTGCAAGCTTGTATCATCTGACTTCTGACATGCACAGGCACACAAGTCCAAATACAAACACACCTGATAACCTCTCCATGAAGCTATTTCATTCATTTTAACATTCTGTAATATTGTCAGACTATTGTGTGCACGAAGTTACAAGGCAATTAATGGTATATCTCACTGCTGAAAAAAAAGCCTAACATCCTTTCAGCAAAGGTAACGAATACGGATGTACCCCTGAGTTACAGCCACCAATGTAAGACGAAAAGCTGTATGTCCAAAGTTCTGGGCAATGCAACTGAGTTGCAGTGTTGTTAACAGTATGTATGAGTACGTGATAACTTTAAAAAAAAAAAAATTGTAATTTTTTTGAGTGCCTGATTATATCAACCCACTCATATCAATACACTAAAGAAATACTAGACATTTAAGACTAGACTTGAAAGTATGTATTAGATTCAACTTCAACACACGAAATGTGCATTTGCTGCATAAAAACAGACTGCTTGAAAATAAGGTAACAGCATCCTCACGTAACCCAAATCCTCGTTTCAAACGAGGCTCCATTTTGCAAGCAAATGCTGAATTTCAAAAAATAAAGAAACCTCTGGAACAAGCTTGCCTTTGGTTTTCAGAAGCAAATAAGGATCTGGACGGAAGGGTGGTTGTCTAACGTAATAATCCTTCATCACAGAGAATGAGAATAAATTATTAAGGGTTATGAAAATCTGGGCAATAACAATCACTTGCAACTTTGCATGTGACTCTACTGCTTTCCATTCAATTTTTTATCATTTGCACATACACAGAGCTCATGCCCTGGAAACCTTTTTCATTCATTTCATTTTAATCATTACTGAAGTTTAAATCCAAAGCTTTGAACTTTTGTTCTATTTTGGTTATTGTTTTAAATAAATTAGTGTTCAAGTGGCAGTTTGATGAACTACACTGAATTCACTTGACAACTGCAATGTTTATTTTGCCTGGGCTAGTCTAACAGAAACACGTATCTACCAGAAAGAAGCACTTCAAATACTTTTGACTTGTGGACAAGCTTCTACCTGTATCACTCCACTACACGTTTAACTTTCAAAGCTGCGGAATGATAAGGCTTTGGGGACTCTCTGCTTTTCTGAACAAGTAACCCAGACTACTCACGGGAAACAAGCATGAGTGAAGACAGAACAACTCCTAAGAGGGGGGGACCAATATGCATGGCTCTAAAAATAAGGAAAATTTGTAACACTGCTTCTTTTTGCCAGAGCAAGACCTGACTGAGGGAGCTGTGCATTAGTATATTTTTTTGACTGATGGAGCATCCCAGCCCAGCAATGGTTATAACTTTGACTATCAGGTGCTAGGATCACAACACATAATTCAACTACAGTATTATTTTTTCTTTCAGTACAGCAACATACCAATTTGCCCTGCATCAGCCTGTCCTCGACACCCTGCCTGCAAGGCTCAAGTTCGATGAATGTTTCCCCAGGAAGCAGCACTGCTTTAAAAGCCTCCCTGTGCTGTCCCCTCGTCCCTACCCCCACTCCCCCACCACCTACCCAGCCGCCAGTAAGCTGTGGCTAAACCCCAACCAGACCACAGACATGAGGGCTTCCAAAACTTGTATCATCTCCACACTATGGAAGGTTGGTATTATTGCCACCACCAGCACTACCTCTGTCGAGCTTGTATTTATCACTTTTTCCTGTACTCTTCTGCCTTCTTCAGCATCTCTTGTATTTTGATTACAGCTGTACATCCGTGCTCTGCTGAGGTATTCTAATAAAAAACCACGATAGCATAATGTGTCTTTCACTAAGCTCATAAATCAATGAACTCCCTCGAGTGACCCAACACAAAAGTGTTTTCCAGTAGCTGCTTAGTCACTCTTGCAGGTAAGGGCTGGACAAAACCAGATCCCTCCACCTTGTGCGTTTCTGACACATCTGGAGAAAAGAGTCCCAAAGGGGAATTCTGGATAGGGGTCATGTTACTACGTTAAAAAACCACCACCCTGTGCTTACCATTCCCTTAGCTGAAGCCTGACAATTCGCTGCTCACCCTTTTGAAAAGCTGCTTGTTGCTAACTCAAACCAACATCTTTTAACTGCAAGTCACTGGAACACAGACAGTGTCAATGTAGTGATTCACAGTTTAATTTCATTTTACAAATGCCCAATTACGTTTGTAGAAGACTTCATTATCACCCCATCTGCGGGTATCACAACAGGGTATCAGTTCACATTTCTCACAGTTTTGCCAGAGGTTATGATGTCACATTTTACTGTGGTCAAGCATGTTGTATTCTCTGAAAAATACTCTTGGAACAGCAACAGATACTGTGCCGTAAGACCAGAAGTTCTGGTTCAGAAATTTAATTTTTCAACACAGCAAAGACTAAGAAGAGCATTAAGTACTAACCTCTAATAAAAGAATTAGGACTGTAGTGAAGGCAACTGAAAACACACTCTTAAATCCTCTCTAGGAAGAAAAAGGCTCAGCAAGTGGGTTCGCTTCTAAGAGGATGACTGCCCTATATGCTTGATGGCAGGTATGATACCAGGGCAAAAGAATTCAAACTAAAAATAATATACACTGTGCAAGACACAGTCGTAATCAGCAGATTTTCCATCTACTGCATAAACAGGATGCAATGTGAGGATCCATCCAATAATGCACAGAAAGACAGCAAAGACAAGATGATAAAAGTAATAAAACAAAATCCATGACAAAACCAAACACCTGCTAGCAGATGGTTGCAGATGGCTAGGATCCCAACCAAAAAATAAGCATGTTCAAATTATGTTCAGAGGAGTACTTTCAAACAAAGCCTGTGCTGAATTTTGCACGAGGCAGCAGCACACATGCTGAGGCTCTAGGACTCAAGACTTCATTTTCTGTGTCACTGATGAGAACAAGAGCCTTGCTAAAATGAATTTACAAGCTCAAGCGCTCGCACTGTAGGTATTTGAGAACATTCAGAGAAACGTGTCTTTTCCATGTGATTTCGCATAGATTGTCCCAAGCCATCAGATGCTCAGCACGGCACAGCAAAGAGCAGATCAGCCCTGTGCCTTTTCCCATCTCGCTGACATGGGGCTTTGCTTTGCCCTGCTCCCCAGGGAGTAACGCTTCACCCAGGCACATTTATTTATCACATATAATGTTATGCATACATTATTACATGTATTTAAGCAGCCATATAACTTTAGGTACTTTTATTAAGGGTGGTGTTTATGCAAATCTTTATCTGTTATGCTTTCTCTATTTATAATACTATATCTTTTATATACATATCTCATATGCATTATATTTCAGCTATTAAGATATT
>NW_010411921.1:492-774 GCF_000710305.1 Buceros rhinoceros silvestris | reverse complement strand
ACCAAGCCCTGGGCTGTCGTCCTTAAACGAGCTCCCAGCACCAACCAGGCCGTCGACGGCCCCGTGCCGGTGGGCTGCTCGGTTCAACGGCCGCTTGCTGAGGCCCCGCGGGGTGCCCGGCTGCAGCTGCAATGCGAAAAAGGGGATTTTCTCTCACGGCTTCAGCCTTGCCAGAACTGGGCAGGTTCCCTTTCTACTCCGTTTGAACAGGGAGAAACTCCTCCATCGTGTCAAGGCTGCCACGGACCGACCCCGAAGCAGCCGGGAAACTTCACCCCTGCC
>NW_010411921.1:0-286 GCF_000710305.1 Buceros rhinoceros silvestris | reverse complement strand
AAATTATTTCCTTCTACACTTAATGCAGCTCGCAGGGGGCTTATTTTCAATGCGGACACTGCACGGGGCGGGCTGCAGGGGTTTGCAGTTTGGCTTTCATGGGCGTTCAGGTTATCCAAGAAAAAACCCCAGTAAAGGGCATCTAACAGCTGCATCACCACCACCGCGAAGCCTCTCCGCCCCAGCACCCCTCCCCCGGGGACTCCTTCCCCTCCCGGCTCCGCAGCCAAGCACAAGCCACCCGGCAGAGGGGCCGAGGGGAGCGCACGGCCCCGCCGCCCTCGTA
>NW_010411920.1:762-3654 GCF_000710305.1 Buceros rhinoceros silvestris | reverse complement strand
AATATATTAAAATCAGACTGTTCTACAAAATTGTGTATTTGTATTTTTGTGTACGTACAATTTTCTGCTAAGCAGAAGGAGGATGTAGTATAGGACGATGTGAGAAGAGATTTTGTTTAATCATATTTCTTTGTTACTTATTTTTGTTAACATCCAGATGCCTGTCTTTGTCTTCTGTGTATGACACTGTTCCAAAGGTGCAGTATCTCTCTCCCGCCCACAAATTAACCCCCTGCCGCCCCCTGAAAGAGTCGGGTGATGCCACACACCGTCGTCAAACCCCGCGGACGGGCCTAGGTCTTGATCTGCTCGTTCAGCTTAAAGACTCCATATTTCATGTTGGCATTTACTGGGCGCGTTGTGTCGTCGCTCCTCGTCGTGGTGTCAAATATTTGTGTGCTGGTTGATTGCTTTTCATGCAATGGGTGTTCTCCAGGCCCACCGCCTACGCCGGGCTGCAGTGCCTGGGTCCTCAGCCTGAAATTTTAGGAGGGGGGAAACCCCAAAGTAGAGTAGATTGGGAGAGCGGACAGACGCATCCTCGTGTTGGGAAGTGGCTTATGGAACCAAAGCGGTGCTGTGAGTCACGGGGGAGTGAATCTCAGGTAATGCCACCACGGGGGAAGGTGGAGGAAGGGGCCGCAGGGAGCTCGTGTTCCCCACAGCCTGTTTCTGCTTTCAGGAAGGCAACGGGGTGAGGCAACGGGTTGTCACTTCCCTGTGCTACTTCGGACACGGCCTTCCAGCCCTTGCAGGAGGTGCACGGAGCCGTGCACGTCTCTGTGGCTTTAGGACCCTTGGGTCCATTGATGTAAGAACAGTTGTAGCAGCTTGATTGGATGAGCTCTGTCTTCTCATGGCCTGGTGCCCTTGCAGTAAAGATGCTGATTTTTGAGAGGAACATTCTAAAACCTTCTCCAAACCCCTGTGTTTATCTGCAAGACGCTGGTGGGTCCACTCCCAGCCTTTGCTGCAAGAAGAGAAGCAGTTGGGGGCTGTCCATTACCCCTTGTGCCCAGGGAGGGGGGGGCAAAACAGGAGCTAGAACAGGGTGCAGTGCGAAAACTAACACAAAGCTTTGGGCACGAGGGGATGGACGTTCACCTTCCGGCTCCACCGCAGACTTCCTGCAGACCCCTGCGGCCAACTGGTCCTTTCCACCAGTGCATCAGAGTTCCCATCCCCAAAACAGTGTGAGTGAGAGTCAGTATCCATCGTACCTTCCTCCAGCGGCAGGTCCTGCGAGAGCGGGAGGCGTCAGTCCTTCCCGTGTGCCCTCTGCTCTCTTTCTTCTCTTCCTTTTCTTCTTTTTAAATTTGATTTCTGACGTCGTTTGAACTGAGTTTTTGCCCGGGGAGAGCGATACTGCATCTTTACACGTAGGGCTCATATTTATAACAATGTGTAATGACTGTAGCAAAAGTCCTTGTTTCTGTATGTGAATGGACAGAGAAACAAGTGCTCTATTGTATTGATTAAAATAGTTCCGATGAGTCCTGTATCATTGTATCTCCTATTCTGGATTAGTGCCTTTTGGACAGTAGACTGTTCTGTAATTAAAATGTAGTATAACTGCTTTTTTGTACAGTTTTGTTTTAATAAAACTTTTTTTTAATTTGTGTTTATTTTAGTATTGTACCTATTAGAAAATAAAAACGTATAACTCAACCACGGTGCCGTTCTTCTCCAATCCTTTTCCCGCAAAGCCCAAGAGAGGCCTTGGACACAAGTGGGACCTAAAATGTGTCTTGAGAACTTGGTAAATGTAGAAAATATGAACGTAATTGAGAAAAACGAGCCTTTGTGCCTGATCTTGTCAGGAGGGTCTCTGGAAGGGACAGAGGTGGTACGTTGGAAGCGGTGGCATCACCTCCGTGGAGTTCAGGCCATGGGCTGATAGTGGAGGCCTCTGGGGCTCTTCCCACTCCAGGGAGATCTTGCGCTGAGGTGGTAGGTCTCTTGCTCGGTAAGTTGTTGACAGGCTGCAGGGAGCAGACTTTGGGGGCATTTGGTAATAAATCCCAAAGGATGGTGAATTAATGAGTACGAGTGTGATTTTTGAGAAGCCAGAGGTGCGAGGATGCTGTGGCTGCCCTTTCATCCTGGCTGGGTGGTGCTCGGTACCTCCAGGCTCTCCAGCCAGGGTCTGTGGGGTGGGTGGGGAAGAGCTTCGTAAAAAGAGGGGAAGGAGTGTCTGCAGCTGGTGTGTGGGGAGGAGCCAGGTAACAGAACGGAATCTTGATACTCACAGAGGTTGATTGATTTATGGAAATACTTATCTGGGTTCTGCGATAATGCTTAAAAAGGGTAGGTGCAGCCAGGGTTTGAGGGCGGTTCGGGGGCTTTACTTGGGATGAAATCCCCCAGACAAGGGGCAGGGAAACTCCTGTTCCACTAGAGCTGCTGATAATGAATTCCTCACCCGAGGGGTGGAAGGACCTCGTGCCTCTCACAGACATCACGGGGTGGGGGGAAATTAGCTAAAACTCTGTGGTCATCTGCTGTGTCAGCTGAGGGGGGGTTTCTCCTGGAGGGGGAGGACTGGGGATGGGGACCAGACCAGCAGGAACACAGGGCTGTCACCATCCCCCCCGGCCCTGCTGCTGCCTCCTGCCCCTCAGCTTTCCAAAGGAATCGGTAAAAATAACAAAAAAGGGGCCTTGCTGTAGATCAGTGCCGGCTGAATAGCTGGAACTGGAGGCCAAGCCCCAGAACTGCTGGCTTTGGAGCTGTTTTCTCATTGGGTTTTGTTTCTTCACGAGTTAATCCCCAACATGTTTCATTTCGTTCTAATTCCTTAGTAAAGGTGACCCATGGGGACAACTCAGCCGTTATGGAGGAGTTGGTGATGGTCCTGCCCGTGGGGGACCAAGTTCCCCTGGCTCATTTGGA
>NW_010411920.1:0-283 GCF_000710305.1 Buceros rhinoceros silvestris | reverse complement strand
AGACAGAGCCCCTTCCAAACGAGTGTGGTCGCTGTCGCTGCCCTGGGCAGAGGATGAAGAGCAAAGCCCTCTCCTTGCTTCCCCAGGAGGTCAGAAAAACGCACCCCGCAGGCCCGTGCTCTGCAGAAATCGTCCTGTCCAGCCCATTTGGTGCTGTTTTGCCTGGAGAACCAGATGATCAGACCCCATAGTTGGGAAAAAATAAAAGCAACACAAAAAAGAGAATTCATCCAGGTCGGTGTCCAAAGGTGAGCAAACCCCTCTCAGAACCCTGTCCAGCTCG
>NW_010411919.1:0-619 GCF_000710305.1 Buceros rhinoceros silvestris | reverse complement strand
TCAGCTGCTCCAGGTAGGGCCGGGCCGGGCCATCGCTGCGGAGAGAAAATTCCGGGTTTTAACCCATTCCAGCTCCTGCCCCAAGCGGGAGCGTCGCAGGTAAATCTGACCCCACCCTTCCCCCACCACCCCCGGGGGGTCCCTGGGCCCTGGCGGGTCCTGCTGCAGCTCAGGGTCCCTGTCCCCGGTGGGGGACACACGGGGTGAAACCCCTTCCCAGGCACAGGGGCTTGGGGCGGATTTTCTTCAGGCCCTGAGAAAAGGCACAAAAAGGGTTAAAAAAGCTCAAAAAGGGTTAAAAAAAAGGGTCAAAAAAGGTTAGAAAGGGTAAAAAAAAGCTTTAAAAGGTCAAAAACGGACAAAAAGGCACAAAAATGGCTCATTTTGAGCCCTTTTCCCGCCATCCTGAGCATTTTTCTCGCCGTCCCGAGCCCCTTTCCCACCATTTCAATCCACTTTCCCGCCATCTCGAAGCTGCTTTTTTCCTCCAAATCCCCTTTTTCCACTATTTGGTGCTTTTTTCCCCCCCTCAGTGGGTTTGGGGGTGCCCCCAGCCCCCTCCCCCCCTTCTCTCCCTGCCCTTCCCCACCGTCGCGGCGGCGCCACGATTTCACGCGGC
>NW_010411918.1:0-22990 GCF_000710305.1 Buceros rhinoceros silvestris | reverse complement strand
GAGACTCAGGAGAGACCTTACCACTTTCTACAGCTACCCTCCCAAGGGGAGGTTGTAGCGAGGTTGGGGTCAGTCTCTTCTCCCAAACTGCAAGCAATAGGACAAGAAGAAATAGCCTCAAGTTGCTCCAGGTGATGTTTAGGTTGGACATTAGGAAAAATTGCTTCACCAAAAGGGTTGTAAAGCACTTGAACAGGCTGCCCAGGGAGGTGGTGGAGTCACCATCCCTGGAGCCATCTCAAAGATGTGTAGATGTGGTGCTGAGGGATATGGTTTAGTGGTGACTTGGCAGTGCTGGGTCACTGGTTGGACTTGATGATCTTGAAGGTCTCTTCTAACCAAAAACATTCTATGATTCTATAACTTTTCAAAGTTAGTTTTTCAAACAAAATAGCTCTTTGGAATTTGAAGCTTAAATTTGATGACATGGTATGCTTCTTTCAACATCAGTGTGCCTAACCAACAACTCTTTGTTGATATTTTGCTACCGATTATCCTCCTTTGTCCCAATACAAGGATGTGCTGGGAACATCATCCACATAGAAAATAAAGCTGGCACACTTTAACTTTGGGTTTACAAACTTCTGCTGTTTCACAAGAAAAGACTTCGTCCAGCAGCTCAGATGAAGCAGCAAATACACAAAGCTCTATAATGCGGTCCAGCTCTGGGGTATATAGAGCCACTCTTCATTACTGAGAGCTACTCTAGCATGACTTTGTTCTATGTTTGTACAGGTTTCACTGGCTTCTGTACCTTTTTAATGATAACAGTGACTTTCAGCATCCAGTAAATTCCAGATATATCTGACAATTAAATAACCTTCAAGGGTTACAGAGGAAAACCAAATATTTCATGTTTAAAAGTAAATAAAGAAAAATCCTTCTCAACAGTGTTTCTGAGGAAAGCCTTAACAGAGAGTGAAAGAACATGGCCATGGTGTGGTGCTAGAAGATGTAAGACCTAGACAGAACACTCAAAAATTTTTCAGCTTGGAATTCACTATTTACCTTAAACGTTGCTGAATTGTCACACAAAAATCCGAGCTAGATCGGTTTCTCAAACTTGTTCAGCAGCCTTGAGACAAATGGCATTATTCAGACCACCCATTATAGGTGTCCAGCTTTGGTATTGTGACTGCTATGCCATTTTAGTTCAAGATGACAGTAAGCAGTTTAGACTACCTAAAAGTCAAGAAAAGCCTGACTCCTTCTACCATCAATGGGTGAGAGTAAACATAATGACTATGTTGCATACCTCTCACTAGCATTTGAATACAGACCAAAGCGATATCCCAGGCAGGTTATAAGATTCTCATCTCACATAATCTGTATGAGTTTTAACTCTGATATAAGTGGACATACACCAAAACCAAGGATAAATTAGCTGGATCAACATGCAGTTCAGCTGAATTTAGCCACAGGCTAAAAGAAACTTCTTTCTTATGCAAGAACCTTCTCAACTGACTGTTAAGAACCTAGTAACAATTCTTTGATACATACAAAATCAAAAATGATCATTAACTCCAAATATCTAAAAATCAGACTGCTGCACAACTGGATTTTCCAAGACCTATTCAGGATTTACAGGGCCCAGTCCTGCAACTTCTGAATTTTTTGAATGTTTTCTCATTTCTCTGCTAGGAGAAAGATCAAGGGAAGTACTAAGTTTAAAGGATAAGTTTAAAACATTTTCAAGAAATCTCTTTAAAAACAGAATTTCCTAAAGGACTGCCTACTGAACATGGGCCTGAAAGACAAACTTACTTTACAAGAACTCAAAGCTGAATGAAGGCAATCCAAGGAACAGCAATATTCTGAGACACTGAGGTTCAAGCCAATGAGGTATCTACCATGGATTTCTCAGACAGTTGCTAAAGTCTCCTGTAAGGCTATATTCATATCAATAGGATAATCATGAAATGTCTCCAGACTGTAGGCGAGCTGGGACTGGAAGTGGCACAAGCTACATATGTGTCCTATCAGCCTCACGTTCACTGCAGCCCAGCCCTACAATACGGGCTCACTCAAACTGGTGTATCATAACACTTTGAAAGACAAAGACCAATATCAAATTCAGAGCCTTTCACATCTTCTATTACTATTTCAAAAACTTCAGAAATCTATCAAAAGCTCTTGTGTTCTGACTATTGTTTTGTGGCCTTCATGATGCCTGGATGATGCCTTCATGTGGCCTTGGATGGTTTCAGGCTAGTTCCTAATATCCTAGGCAGCTATATAAAGGTATTTAGGCATCTAGAGATACATGAAGCTTTCTAATGAGATCTACAGTGTGAATTAGGAGTCTAATTTACTTAGGCAATTCTGAAATCTCATTTAGAGTCTAATGGCTCTTAAGCAAATAAATACCCTTGAAAATGTGGCTCCGGGTCATTTAAAGTATAAAGATTATAACAATGGATGACAGCAGTTGGTGGTCTCAATGCAAAGGCTGCCTCGTCAGAGGTGCAATTTGCCCTTTGATTCCAGAGATAAATCCCCTGGAAGAGGAATAAAGGACTTTGTAGAACATATATGGAGAAACTGGGCAGCCATATTGGAATGATTGTTTGCTACTTACAGCAGGAAAAAATACAGGTTCTGCACTTTTGAAGGAGTATTCAACGGCATAAGAGACTACTATTTCTAACTGTACCTAGTACTATATATATACACACTCCACCTTTACGACATTTCCTCCAAGTTATAAGATCACATCAGGGAGCATTCTGAACAAGCACTAAATGGTGCCTCAAACATAAAAAGCTCAAAATTATTTTTTTAGCATGGCATAATGCCAAATTAAAAAATACAGTCAAACGAATACACTTTCCTCACCACCCGTTGTGGATCCACCCTAAGGGATGCTGTCCTGCGAGCAAATACCCAGCTGCCATCCCTAGAGCAGCATGGTTCTGCACCATATCGTCACATCAGGTTTCTGTGGAATTGTCACGATGGAGTCCCAACAACAAAAGCTTTAACAAAGACTTTTGATTCCATTGCCGAACCAGCAGATCTTCTTCACCTGCCTTCTAACCAGGTCTACCACTGTCTTCTAACAAAATAAATTAATGCATTTCTGAAGGCTGACATGCAAAAGCTGTAACCAGTGCCTGCAGTGGTTTAAAAATGGCTTGCTTCTGTTAAAGGCAATCTTAATTAACACCAACAGGGGATGCCATTTTTTTTTTAACACAGCCTCTTCTAGGCACAGAAGGGTTTCATTCCTCAGTAGCTAAACTGAGAACAGAGTGATTTCAAGATGTGTTTTTAAATAAAGCATTTAAAAAACCATCACCCTAGCCTGCACCTGAAAATTCCTGTTTTTTCCATAAAACCATGCAGAGCAGAACTGCAGAACCGTGTAGCTCCCTCATTAAACTGGCCAAAGTACATAAACACAAATGAAATTACAGCTCACTAAAAAATATTTTCTAGCTACTCACTAAAATAGCTTCGGGAGACCAGGCCCATACATGGAATAAAATGGCTTTCACTGCAGTCCTATGCCAAACTCTCCTCTGGAATGACGTTTTAGGTAATATAAACAGTTTAAAGGCAAATGTAGAGCAGAGCAGCCTAGCTTTATACAATCAGTGCAACAAAATTGATATTTATTCTGTGCTGAATTAAGCTCTTTATATTGTTTCTACTTTAAAAGTATCAAATGCAACAATTCCTACAAATTTATCTCTCATCATAAACACTTACATAATTTATTTTCAATTTCACCAAACAATAGCAAGCCCAAGTAAAGTGGGCAGAATTTTGGCCCCACTCATTTGAAAGCAGTGCATGCTTTGCCCTTTCTACCGTTGTAGCAACACGACCGGTGGCAGAAGTCCTCCCACTGCTTTTTCAACCAGCTTTGTAACAACAGTCACATAAAGCTCTTGGAGTGCTACCTTAGATGCAAACAGGTGCTTTTCAAAATACCTGCTTGCATCCTTCAGCCTGGGTGAGAAATGCAGAATCTGTATTTAGAGCTAAAAACACTTTCAAAAACTCTGCAATGTTCAGAGCACCAGGGGATGAGCCATTAACCCTCCTGACTTCCTGGTGCACTATGTACAGCAGTTCTTGTTTTATCTGGGATGAGAGGGGAGAAGCAAGAGAAAAAGTTTGATCAGCAGCACACAGCATAATGACAGTCTGTAAATAATGCTTTCATCTCTTAGTTCTACTTCACAAGCTTTTCTGAATGTCTGAAAATAAAGGCTAACAAATTTGCCAGAAGAACTGCATGGATTTACACAAAAAATGAAGGACCAAAATTAACAAATGGAAAATGTTGTAAAGCCCCCTAAAACACAGCCTTCAGCACTGCCTGTTCCCTGCACCTGTCTCCCCCAGACACATCTCTCTCCTCATGGTGTCCTGGTGCAGCAACTCGTAGCTGAAGACTCTGCAGGAAACTATCAAAGCGTGTTTCAGTTCATCTAACACGTGGGGATGGATTTGGTGGGATAAACAGCATTCTTCCCCATTTCACACATGAATTAATGAAAGTGCAAAGTGGTGAGCAGACACCAATAGCAACATGGGTTAGGGAGGCAGCCCAGGCAAGCTGGGGAGATGCTATTCGGGCAGAATAATGGCGTGCAACTTTGATGCCCCACTGTGACTAACTGTCACTGTCTTCATCACCTGCTTGTCATGGCAGTTCTTGTTCATGAATCAAGAGGCAGAAGAATGAAGGAATTTGCCCAATGCGACAGTCAGACTCTGACAGAGCTGGTATCAGAACCAGACACTGATTCAGAGCTCCTTTCTCTACACATCAAGACCGCATGCTTTCTCTATTACCACCTATGGAATACACCAGAAAACGCATGCCACGGTGCACCAGAACATGTCTGATGTGAAGCGTGGGGACATTTTCTGCCAAAGCCCAGTACCTGCATGCATGTAAATAGTTAGCAGGATCTGTTCATCAATAACCTGCATCTCAGATGCATCAGAATAATGGCTAAGAGACTGAAAACCTGGCTGAAAAAGAAATCAGAACAAGAGTGGCAAAGGAGACAAATAGGCAGATGGTTGTATGCTAAACTAGGATAGGCAAGTGTTTAGGAAAAACGGAATGCCTAAGCAAGGACAGTAGCAAAAAAAAAAGCAAGAAATCATTACTAAAATTACTTTAGATAAAATTTCAGAATAGCAGCAAAACACACACAATAACATTCCTAAAGAATTCCTAAAGCAAAGAATTATAGAAGCAGGGAATTTTGACATAAAGTCAGTGGATGAGAAAACATAACTACAGTAGTTTAAAGGTCAAATATCATGCAGAACATCTGGAGACAGAAATTGCAATCGTGGGTCCTGGCCAGCCTGGGTCTGACACACATTTTATCATTACTGGGGAACTTTAAGAGTCATTCGTAACAGAGCACTACTTGCTGTTAGGACTGTAGCTCATTAAAACTACAAGAGTCACAACAATGAGCTCTGAATAAGATTTTTACGGCATGAACAATTCTGAGCTTCAAACTGCAGAACTTGGCTGTCTTAGAAGACAACCACCTTGAAACCAGGACTCTGGCTAAACATTCAGAAATCAGGAAAACTGGCTGTCTCAACTCAAGGTAGGTTTTCTTTGTTTTTCAGATAACCTAAAAAAAATGATAGATTATGAAACTTTATTACACTTACTTTTTTCTTCTTTGGTTCAGAGCTTTTAGAAATCACATTTTGATGCTTTCCTCTGACAATTTCTTCTGTTGCTTTCCTAAGGAATAATAATCCTGCACTAGGACACCTAAATGCTGTCACGAAAATAATTCTTCACTTTTTCATCAGGTCGAGGGAGGTTGGAAAGGAGAAAAAGACCATATTTAATCAGGTAAAGTACTTAAATATTTTGAAATGCTTGAAAAAATCAGTAACTAACAAAATAATTTAAATCTGACCATCTGAGCCTCAGCCTTCCAATTTGTTGTCTCAGTTTTAAAATACCACATATTATACATCTTACAGGATATATACCATCCTAAAGGATGCTCAGATAAGGAATTCTGGTTCAGACCTGTCTAGTGAAGACCTTACTTCAGACCTTACTAGTGAAAAAAGAGGAAGACAAAAAGGAACTCTGAGAACACTCCCACTGCTCACATACTGGCGGCATGGGGATCAGCTGTAGAGGTAACCACATATGGAAGGCACAGAATTTTTGTGGATGTTTTCCTCAATCATTCAGTAATCTCTTACTGCCACAGAGCTCTCTACTGCTTACTATCATGCTGCTCAGGACAGGAAATAAAAAGATCAGTGTCTAATGCTCCAGACAGACACCATGACAATACATAAATGAAATGCTGAATTTAAATTCCAGTACAGACTGATTAGATTGAAAGACAAGTTAGAGCAATATGATGTCAGGTTCAGTGAACCGAGTGTAAAGGTCTTCACGGCATTTTTGCCTCAGTTGCAGGCATCCGTGGCTACATTGAATTATGTCATCTGAGAATTTAAATACAATCATGTATTTCCAATGAAAAAACAGCATGTGAGTAATACAGCTCCATATTAGCTTACTGCTACTGGGATGAAATTATTGCAATGGAGCCTCTCCACACTCCACGCAGGCCTTTCACAGGAGCCTCATGCAGCCTCACCTGGTCTTGCACTAGATAATCAGTGACAAAGATCAGAATATGAACTCTGCCCTGGTGTAAGTACAGGGCTTTCATCGCCCTGAGTTCGGTCAGAAAAAGAAAGAACAAATTTAATTTTTATGTAGAATACTGAGGTTCCTTGAAGCAGGAGCTAAAAGTAAGTGAAGGCATTTTCCCTTAGGGAAAATGGACAGCCACTGTACCCTATCGAAAATACACATTAGTGATCACTCCAAACTCATGATGATGATGTCCCTTAAGGCGAAGAAAGACCGACTGTAATGAAATGCACAGTACTCCTCTGCTGTTCCTGTGCTTCTTGACAAGAGAAAGCTGAAATTCCTGCCTATCTCAGAGGACCTAGAAAGACAGCATGGCATAAGCAAGGACAGACTTTCTAGTTACAAGCCTTGACAGCATCTCAGCAACATGGTATGCAGCACAGGGCTTGCATCAGAACACTGCTTTCTTTTTCAAATATCTTCTCTTGGCAATAGAGATTTTCCAGATAGGCATACTGGAATGATGAATTTCACACAGAGAAGGGATTGCTGTCCGTTTGCAAGATTGTCTTACCCAATTTACTGTCAGTGTCCATCAGAACCACAGACCTGAAAGGCTGCACTGGAATAATCAAACACAGCTCTAGTGACAGCAGTTTGCTCAAATCCAGGTCAAAACTCTATTTCTAATCTTGCCTGGAATTTAAGCCTGAATTTAAAGTAAATCAGTAGAGAAAAATTATCACCCCCTCATCCATTTCCTAAAAGAAAGCAGCAATGTGGGAAAGAGCTGAGGCTGTAAAGACTCAGAATTCTCCTCTTGTATTCTGCATTCTCCTCAATATCTTCTTATGGTTGCACTCTCTCTCACAGAGAATCATTGAGAGACATGTTTCCCCATAGTATTTACAAAGCAACAGCTTGTGCAAAGAAGGGGCACCTTACTGCAGTAAGGCTGTGCAACCTTTTCAGCTACAGAAACAACAAGTGAGTTACCTGTGGCCTCACTGATACAGGGTACTCGTGCCATTTGCAGTTCTCCTCAGCGAGGACAGCAAGATCATGTTCTTGCTCTAAAATTTAGCATAAGTCCCAAAGCAGGGAGATAACGCTTTCCAGTACACTCCGACAACTACTCCAAAGGCCACAGACGGCTTACAATACACAGTTAAACCAGTTACCATTTATTCTGCAGAGCACTGAGTGCCCAGACGTACAAATCAAGCATAAAGCCAGCTCATCACAAAGTAGAATACTTCATAATACCAAACAACATCTAAGGCAAAACATTTTCAGATATATGAATTAGTTTAAGAAAACAAGATCTCATTTTTTGTATCTCTCTTAAGCTTCTCAGGAAATCAAATCAACTAAATTGGCTAGATTTGTTCAGGCAATTGAAAAACATTCCCCAGAAGACATACATACACAGCATTAACAAGATACATAGAGTTAAGTAAGAGAGTAAGCGAGTAAGGAGTCTACAGTCTGTTTTATGTCTGGAACTGAAGGACAGGGTGTGACTTTATGACTTATCTTGTTTCCTAGGAAGGGTGAACAACCCTGGTCTGCATTGCCAGATACATTCTGCCTAGCAGCCTTCCCAGCCCTTCCTTCCACCTCAGCCCCATGCATCTCCTTTGCCCCAGTTGCACCCTTTATCAAAGTCAGTTTTTTTAAAGCAAGACAGAGTGGCATGATTAGGACCTGACAAAATGAAAACCAAAACTGTCCTGCACAAAGAAATGGAACAATACCCTGAAGACGGAGTAATCACTAATCATCAACAGCAGCATAAAAAGATGTTTTCTGCACTCATCCACGTTCCCTGGCACAGAAATTGCAAAGCTCTGTACAACTGGTGAGGAAAAAAGTTGCAACTCAAGAGATTTTTCACTTGGAGCAAACAGTGACAGCCTCGCTAACTACATACAAAAAGATTAGTTCAACATATTTAGCTAATATTTACTACCACAAATAGTATCTTGCTTATCAGTTTAAATAACATTGACTTCCATGGTAAAGTACATAAAATATGATCTCTCCAGTTCTGTGCCCCCCCCTTTTTTTTTTTTTAATTCCTAAAAGCCTGAAAACTGTTTGAAATGAGAGAGTGGACTTATTTGCTACTTGTTCTTTTCATTTAAAATATCATTGCTTATTCTGTGGTTTCCTTAGATGTCTTAGAATAGATATGAAGCTCCTTCAGCCATCTATCTGAGCAAGTTGTTACATTCTGACCAACAGTTTTTCTCCCAAATATTTATTCAGGTGTCCAAAAGCTTGGGGGTTTTGTTTGTTTGTTTAAAACTTTGAAGCCATCAGAACAAACATACCTCTTCCCTGGACAGTTAGTCAGCCTTCATTCTCATAATATCTGCAAGATAATTCTACCAGATCAGAAATTATGCACACACTCCGGGAGAAATTATGGGGAAAAAAAATTTAAAAAGGAAACAAGACATGCTTTTCTCATATAGGAGAAAACCAGAGGCAGAAAACAGAGGGGCCCTTTGGGCTTTTTTTACATAGCAGGGGGAAAAAAAACCAACCCAAACCACAATAGGGTAATCTGTAAGTTATCTTTTATAGATTACTTAATGATAGCTTG
This sequence comes from Buceros rhinoceros silvestris, assembly GCF_000710305.1. NCBI lineage: Eukaryota > Metazoa > Chordata > Aves > Bucerotiformes > Bucerotidae > Buceros > Buceros rhinoceros. The sequence goes on along the minus strand of NW_010411918.1, from coordinate 13,760 downwards.
CAGAAGCCTCCAGAAGGACACTAAATATTTTGTTCATTTAGTTCATCCACTAAATATGGGGGGATTACAGAAATTAACCACTCTGTGCTGGAGGACAGTCTTCTAGCAGATAGTAAGCTGCTCTGCAATCATGAGAAACATAATTTTAAGATTCAAAATCACATTTTCTTATGAAATATTAAAGTGGCAGGGAGCTAAATTATAATACATTATTTGGATTAAACTAACTAGTTCTTTGGATTAAAAAACATTTTAAAATCTAGAAAGGTTTTTTTAGATTAAGGAAGGAAAACAGTTGCTGCATAAGAGTCCAGCTGACAGGATTCAGTGTGCCAAATCTCTTGTTTCTTCCTCTAAATGTATTTGTTTTCTATTTCCTTGTGCTCCTTTCCTTTTGTGGTTCCAGCTTTCCTAATTTGGGCATCCAAAAAGTTAACTGAAGTTTAGTTGTGTAGATGCCTTCTACAGTAACAGGAGTTGGGACAGCTCAGTGTTTGGAGTAACAAGAGAAGGCTAGAGCAAAAGAAGAAACCCACACATTTTATCATTCTCCTGTTCCTTGTCCATGGCTTGTTCTTAAGATTGTCCTTTTGTTCTCGTTGGGAAAGCACAGAGCACAAGAGTCTCCTGGTCCACACCTGGGACTCGCAGGCACAGAAGCCCCACTCCCAGCAGGGTGACTGCCCACCTTATTTTAATAGTCACAGGGAGCTTCGCATACAGCCCTTCTCTCCACATAGGCCAGCATCTGTGATACATGCTATGCCAGCAGCTGCCACAACAAAAAAAACCCCAGTAAATTCTGCCACATATCTGGTTGGTTCTGAGTTGGCCCTTAAAAAGAAAAAAAAGCCAGATGCAAACTGGTAGACACAAATACTCTAAGTCACAGGCTGGTCATCCTTTATAATGCTAAAAAAATGGAATATACATGGGTACTTTAGAAGAATGTGAATGCTGTGGCACACTGAGTGAATTCAGCATCACCCAGTCTGAAATTCAGAAAACAGTGGCTTCTCTGTAGGAACCATTAGAGACCTTGGGAAAATCCACGGCACTTGTTCATTTTATGTGACATGTAAGGTGAGTTTCTGGGGTATAAATTGGTTTGGGGAAAGTGACAGTCTTTATTTTAGTTTTTTTAATGTCCAGCCTATCCAGTGAATCTAATTGTGTCTGATTAGTGAATTATTAGTCACTGAATAGCTACTCCTCTATTACACTGTGTATCTGCCCCAGAGTCCCCCTGTGCTATCATTGTTCTGGGACCATAAGTAACAGTCTTATACCTTTGATCATGCCAAGACACGTTTTGCTCATGTTCTCTGTTGCATTCAACTGAAGAAGAAAATTTTTTTCACATAGACTCACATCTGGCTCCAAATACTCAGCTATGCTTTGGGTTCAGGTCTCAGCATCAGGCATCAGCACTGTAGGCAGCTGGGACTACAATGGGGTTACTTCAAGTCAGTGGGTGTTATAGCATGTAGCACACATCCAGAATGGCTTAATGGAAATACAAGCCCTCAGTGGGAAATTATAGCTATTAGAGGAACATATGGTCCACAACTACTCAGTGGCTGTAAAAGTGTTTATCTGAACATTTCATGGAAGGGAAAGCAAAACAGAATTGAAAGATAACATACACTGTGCTTCTGAAAATCTTTTGACTAGCAGACTTGCACAAAACACTGACCAAACAAAAGGAAATGTAGAAAGCTCCAGTATTTAGAGTGGAAGCTTATGGTAGTGAAGATGATTAAGTTAACTCCAGCAATGATTTTTTTTCCCACAAAGATAGCATCTCACATATCTATTGTGCTTTCCACTCATGATGACTCAAAGTCACTCCCATAAACCACATGCAGTGAAAGTTCCTGTACTCACTGCAGGGAACACAGACGCGTCTGGGGTAGGTTTCGACAGATGCTTGGAACTGTGCCTCCTCAGCATATCTAAAATGAGGGGATATCGCCAGAGTTAAGGTCTCTGTACACTGCAAACTGCCAGGCAGAGACAGTCAGACCTCTTGTGCACATTTTCTCTTATGAGTCCACTGACTGCTTGCTCTGGATGGTATGACAATTAGCATGCATCTAGCAGGACTGTCTTGCACTGAGCCGTGAACATTGCTTTCTGCATCATTTATATTTTCAAATAAATTCAAATATTAGATGTGGACAGAACATCACTCTCCTGCCAAAAAATCACCTCGAGCACTAGCAGAGATAAACCAAGGTTCTTGCTGTACAGTAGAAGACAACCCTGACTGTCCGGCAAAAATCCTCTAGCCACATCATAGGCAGGGGAGTGGAAGCATAAAAGAACGTTGTGTAATTTACCCGTCACCCTGCTCTATATCAGTAACAGAGCTGGAAATAGAAACCTCCCCTATTAGACACCACGTCAAGAGGCATGACAGGTGCTTCACAGAGCCCTGTTCCAAAGCATGTGTCAACTAGAATGTGGGCATAATGTCACAGGGAGGCAAGGACGGGTGCCGAGACAGGCTCATTTAAGCTTGCTGGTGAATGCTTTTCCCTCCATCTACCACTATGCAGTCACCAGCTCACAGGAGATGAATTTTTAGCATTCTGTCTGCACCTGCGTGATGACAAGAGGAGGTAACATAACAGTGACTTGTTTCTAACAGAACCTTAATAATGAAAGGCAGTGATCTCAAGGCTCCTCATTCAACCAAAATGGTCTTCATTTCAGTGGGGGCCTTCCCAAATACAAAAAGAATTGCATTCTCAGACTTGGCCTTAGTTTACCAAGCCATTAAAACCAGAATGAATTAATTCTGCACTAATGCAAGAACAGACCATGGTTTGGCAAGATGCCAAGTAAAGCAGAATTTTTTTTTTTCTTCACAGGATTAAGCTTTGTCTGAGAAGCTGTCAACCAGAGGCTAGTTTGGCATCGAGAAGTCACTTAAGATAAGGAGGTCTGTGACATCCAGCAGCTCAAGCAGCGAGTATTTCTTGTCTCTCATCGCTACAAGGCAAACAGGGGCTCTGGGGTGTCTTTGTACTCAGGACTCATGAAAATGACTTCCGTTGCCAGGTGACGGAATTCTTGTCTTAGCTGATGTGCAGACAAGCAGCATATTTTTGAAGGTCACAAGTCTATATAAAATCATTATGGTTGTTTTTTTTTTTAATTCAGCAGCTAGATTTCACTTGAAAAAAACTTCAGTGAATTGATTTATATGAGTGTATAACCTGGAACGGATTCAATTGCCAAGCAGTGAGCTGCTATCAACTAACAGTGATTGTGCTTTACCTCAGGTAGCAGAGAATGTACTAGAGCGTGTGCCTTAATTAAACCCTGTAATCGGCCTAAAATTCCTACAGACTTTTCCCATCTTTATCACAAAGGTGGAAGACCTGGTGGCCTAGTAGTGCTACAATACTGCAGAATACTAGTACAGGGATAAAACCTATGATAGCCAATTACAAAATAATTTATCATAAAATTTCAGTCTTCCAGTTAAAGAAACTATCCATCATACCTCTTGACCAAAGGCTTATGATTTTTCATAATAGAACAAGGGCATATCACAGATTAGCCACGGAATTTCACAGGGCTGACGTACAAGCCTTTATGAATACCAGGCTCTGTTAATTAGATTATATTGATTAAAAAAAAACCCTCAACATAGTAAGGTAGCACCTCACTTAATAAGGTAGTAGGGCAATGTTTGACAAAAAAGAGGAGAAATGTCACATTTAACAAAAACAGGAAACCCACCCAATTCCAGTGACAACCAAAAAGTAAATTAAAATGTTCATGTAAACACGCTAAGACTGGGGTAATTTCCAACAGCCCTGCCTTGGGAGGGAGAGGTGAAGATGCCCGCATTGTCTTCTCTTACTGGACTGTGAGCTGGTAATATCTTTGACCCTCTCCAGATCTCCACTGTCAACTCTCTTTGAGGAATCTGTGGAAGGCCTAGACCACCAGGAAACACTGAACCACTCCTGACTAGAACCTTTCCTGGGGGCTGGCCTCTAGAAGTTACCAAAGTCATCTCTTCACAGCAAGGAATCTGCAGTGGTGGGGAGAATCGTAAGGCAAACAGTGTTGTGTTCAACAGGGCTTTTTGGCATCTGCTTGAATCACGCCAACTGCGGCATGGCAGTAAGGGGCTATTTCATCCATTAAGCTTAACGCGTTGCTCAAAAGTAACAACTACCTACAATGCTACTGCACTGTTTCCATGTTCTCTCACTCTCTTAATTCCAGGCCAACTTACTTAAATTTAAAAACCAATGGGAAGAAATTATTTAATATCCTGTCCTGACAACTCAGACCAAAACCTTTCCGGATTATCTAGTTCACTGAAGGCAATGAGATTGTTTCCATCAGCCCCAAAAAGTTCGGATCAGACCCTGGGTCCTTTGTGCTGGCAAGGGCTGGAACACAGCTAACAGTTATAGTCTGATGAAGCATGAGTCACAGAATACCACAGCTCACTCTGTGTCTGAGCTCTAGTGGGTGCAGTACCAGCAGCAGAACATCTGTTTGGGTCAACACAATGAGCCCATGTCTGACTCTATGGCTTTCTCTGGGCACAAATACACCCATCTCAGTGTGTTCACAGCTGGTCTGATCTAGTAAAAAGCAGAGCAAGACAGCCAGAAAGAACAAAACTGAAGGCTGTGAGATGGCAAAGGGTTGTTGTCCTCTCTTTAATGAGGACTCACAACACAGCAGGTCATTCTCCAGAGGCCATCTCCCAAGCTTACCAATGCACACATCAAGACATTAATACTAATAAGACCCCTTCCAAGCGAGGAGATTGAGGAAACAAGAGGAGATGTTGAGGTGCTTCTACTCCTGCTAGCAATCTGACTGCAAATCGAGAGATTTGGGTTCTTTTTAATCAAAATTCCACCCAACAAGAAACAGCCAAACAAAATTTGTAGATTGAGGAAAAAGAGTTACTGGCAGGAGCACCCTGAGTTAAAGCCAGCTGCAGGGAGAAGGAACACCTCTGCCTCATTCATTTCCTGCACCGAACAAAATGATTTTATATGGAACATCTGACTCTAAATCTATTCCACCTTCCAGCCTTCAGAACTACGTAACAGGATTCCCTTCTGTACCTCCTTGGCTTCTAACCCAAGAATCCCCAGCTAATTTACCTACTTAGTAAACCCTTTTTCCTAAGAGTTTTTTACTGTTTAGTTTTAGCACCAAGATACAGACTACCATTTTTATAGATCAAAACCATCATGTAAAGATACATGCATCACATTTCTCAGCTAATTAGAAATAAAACATGAACCATATGATTTAAGTCTAATAATCACTCAATCAGTATCATAAACACCAAGACTGATGGCCAGTCACTCACCGGACTCATATCCATGTTATACAGTGGGGCGCAGTGGCGCAGGAACTGTAATAGGGAACAGTATTTGGGGGCTTTACTTCATTTTTCCAAGTACAAAGAATTTTTATGAAAACAAACACAGCCTTGTGATTGAAATATTGAAGATGTTTATAGAGCAGTGTTCCAGAGACCAACTAGCAAACCGAAGCAATAAACTATACATATTTTAAGGACACTTTTATTGAAAACTTACTGTTAATAAGTATACCCAGGCTTGAAGATCTATTCTATCATGAGTATCAGTCTTACAGTCAGTAAGATAGCCATCTCTTCATGAAGATGTTGTTAAGTTTCTTTTCTTTTTAAGTACTTTCAGGCATTTTTTTCTATGGATGTTATCTCTCATGATTGAATGAGCTTTATGACAGCCTTCACAGAGGAAGCCTCACAAAACTATGTGGACTGTTATGAAAGAAAGTTCAGAAAGCCTGTGGGTTTTCTACTGCTAGCTTTGTCTCATACCTGTCTGAGGCAGGAGAGAACTCACTACCAAATATGCAAACTGTCCAAGGATGCCAGATCACAGACCAAGCCAAGCTACAAAGCCAAGGAAAGGAAAAGCTGGCAGCCCACCAGGCCCCATCTCATTCCTCACACAAGAGTCCATGTCAACACCACTACGCTCCATTGCCTCTCCAACCTTCTTCTAGACCTCCTACTCGCAGTCTTCTCACATACTTAGCCCAACAGTGTGTTACGTCAATGCTGTTTCTGGCATATTTGCCCAAGGCCTATTGTTATGCAGACTTTGATCTGAGCTGGTGCCAGTGCTGTTTGAATCCAAACAATAAAATACAACTTGCTAAAAAAAAAAAAAAAAGGTCAAAAACGACAATACATTGCTTTAAAGACTGCTGTGAGCTGGTGCCAGTGCTGTTTGAATCCAAAAAATAAAATACAACTTGCTAAAAAAAAAAAAAAAGGTCAAGAACGACAATACATTGCTTTAAGGACTGCTGTATGTGTAAGTAAGCATCACTTTCAGGAGAACCACAGCACAATTTATACAGGTCTTTGAAATATCTAGATGTTAAAACACCAAGCAAAGACTGTACGAGTATGTTGTTGACATGTTTGAGATGCTAAATTCACATCCTACTGTCTTCATTGTCTGGGGAAATGTGATTTCCAGGTTTAGGGTCTCCAATTCTGTGATTTTTCACATTTTTGTATAGTCGGTGGTAAAGAATCCTAACTCACAGATGTGCTAAGAGATGGCGTCTAATTACATGGCAAGGCAGGACACAAACCATGTATTCTATATGAATGTGTGTCTACCCCAGTCTTACAGCACCATGTTACCCTTGCTTAGCACATCTCACCTAGAAAGCAAACTTGCTACTACTTACTCTTCTTTCACGTAACACCTTGCATCAGGGCAGCACAAATTTGCTGGACACATAAATGCACAATGAATCTCAAAAAAAAAAAATTTGGTTACTTACCCAGTAAAAGAGATTTCAGACGGGTACTGTAGAGAAAGTGAGAAGAAACTGAAGGAAACAGAGTGAGGAAACAAATGTTTACACAATCTTTCTTCTTTTTTATTCTTTTATAGGGAGTCATATACGTTCTTAGCATATACTGTGCTCAATTTTTCCTCTGTTGTTGTAAACCCTTAGAAGAAGTATCCATAGATGAAAGATAAAAAATAAAAAAGTTGTAAAATATTTATCAGATTCTTTTAATAATTTATCAGCCTAAGTGCTTTCAGTCTAGCTGTACTGACAGCACAGACAGACCTTTCAAGAGAAGAAACAAAACTAAATAGCTAGTCACCTATTAAAATGCGTTATCAAAGTGCTATTTCTAGCCCTTCAAATATCACACTGCATCAGGAGAAACTGCGATACTTAATAATTTTCTCCTGAAGCTGTAACTCTGGGGCAGATCTAGCTTTAAATGTCACCCTACACGTTTGTACATGTGAGATATTCTTTCCCAATTTCGCAGATTTATGCCCAACAGGTTTCTGAGAAGATCTCTGCTCAAGACGCATATTATACTGGTATGGCTGGCTAAGCAGTAACTCATTGCAATTTTCTTTGTGACACAGAGTTGACTGGTAACTCTAAGATGACACACCGAATACTAGAAGCAGTATCTTTCACAGTGCACAACAGAGGGGACTCCGTTGTAATTAATGGAAAGATCTTCTCTAATGCTTCAGGGACAGAGGCTGTATCCTCATAGGTGTCTAGAGCAGTGAATCCACTTACTTCCTGTACTCAGGATGGGCGTTCAATGACCCTGCCGGTATTCCCAGAAAAAAAGCTTAGACACTGCCAGCACTGTGAGGAGGCCATACACATTACAGCCTCTAGTCATGCCATCTACTCTTGCAGTGAAGATTTCAGGTGAGCAAGGTGAGGTGGGAATCATCCGAAAATACCCCACAGTCTCCAGATGCAAGGACTTGTAGTATTTTTAGCCAGCCTGGACTCACACTCAGTTCAGGCACTTTGCTAGGGACATTATGACATTAGACCCCAAGTGCCTAGGATCTGAGTCATCCTCGAAGGCACAATGCAGACACTGACAGATCACATTAGTCTTCCTGGCTTCTTCCCCCCTACTACGCAGAAGCTCAGCTGCCTCCTATTGTGAGCACACAAATCTCAACTCGGAGTTAGGCAAAAGGCTGCCAACCACATCTCAATATCCACCAAGTGTTTATGGAGCTCAGTGTTGCATGACTGGCTGCTCTCTCAGTACAGTTTTGTGCCTGGCTTATCTCCAAAACACAAGAATGGCTTTCAATGACGATTAGAGGTACTCCATGTGCAAATAAATATACCCCAAGTTTTCAGAAAAATAACCGTTTGTAACACCAACACTTTAGTCCATACAATTCTACAAAATTAGCCAATAGAAGGGAGTTACAAATATCACCATGACAAAGACATGTCTTACTTGAATAAATGTTTGCACAGTTTTGCACAGTATTTAGAGAGCTCAGACAGAGCACACCACAAAAGAAAACATGGAGAGTAGTAAACAGACCTAGTATAATCTAGTACTATCCCTTGCTTAAATAACACCAATGATAAATAGATACATACCTATAAATTCACCCAGGTTGGGACAGTTTTGTAAATATATTATCTACCATAATTGCTGTATAAACTCTCAGATTAATTGATCTGAATATCTTTGAGATAATGACAGCTATAATTCCACATTATATCAAACGGGATTCCATTCCAGTGCAGGTCTCTTGCTCTTTCCTACCTCTCCTAAACTGTGGGCTTGAGCTAAGCGAGGGCTAACACTACCTTAACGTGTCATTACTGCTATTGGCGTAGCTGGGCAAAATTCCAAGTGCACAGTCCCTGAAGCTGGCCTTTCTCTCTTAGGGCCTCACATGACTGACTGGCCCTGCTTGACTTGGAAGAATGATGCCTATGATTATAAAAGGCATTTGACTGGGAGGACCTTTAGGCTTGGCTTTCCTGCAAGGGCACCACTGGTGTCTTTTGTAATGGCAGCGCTGCAGGCACTGGAAAGTGGGCTGAAACTCACAAAACTCATAATAACAACTGAACAACCGCTACTTTTGACCTTTAAATGCTAGGATCAATACAGACATAGAAACAACGAAAAATGGACTCATGTTCTGTTATCTGCCTTCCCTTCCACACAATCATCTACATCCTAATTATGTTCATTTCGCTCCAGGAAAAATATAACTTCTGCTCCTTATATGAATGAATGAGAGTCGTAGTGTTTATTCAAGACCAGAATAGCCTCCTGGTCTTGGGTCGTATTTCATTTACATCATGTAAATAACTGATTCTTTGAAAGACCATAGTAGCTATAAATCAAACCTGTAGGCAAAACTACATTTTCACGTATGCTGCTGCTTCCTGTTTACCCATTTTGATGGAAGCACTGAAAACCCCCAGCAGCTACATTACTAACTAATCTTCTCTTAGTTCTTGGGATAAGAGGAAGTGGAATTATTTCAGAAGTCTTCCTAACAAAGAATAATTTTAGCAACAGTTTGCTCTCTAAGATAAGGCCACTCACTTCAAAGTTTTCACTGTTTATGAAGACAGTAAACATCAATAAGCTGTTACAAGATTGGCTACGAATATAATTTCTTCTAGAAATTGCTTTACCTCTCCACATCTCATTTCCTTCAGCAGTAAAGTGATGGCAGAGTTGCCTGCCTCTGCTGGCATCTGTAGATAAGAAACAGATTTACTGCTACACTGTGATCCTGCTGCTTCATACAGGATATGGAACAAACTTGCTTAAAAATCAATCCTGAACATTTCCTCTTACTGAAAATGGGTAGGAAATCCAAATGCTCAGGTTTATATTGTACACATTAGACAGGTGCAAAAGTAAAAGAAGAGAGAGAATAAAACACCAACTGACACACAGGCATTCACACACCCAAATTCAGACATGAAGTGCCTGATCTGAAAAGTACATCCCAAACCAGTTTTTCTACCTAATTATTCTCATCTAATACTATTTGTTTTTATAAACACATTCCAACGAACAGCATCTAGATGCAGGAATCCAAATTTACTTAATCATGCTTCATGATAACTGAGTGAGACCATGACATAGTGAGGTTGAGGCATATACAAAGGCATTATTCCTTCTAGTATTTAAATAGCACTTCTCTCTGGGATGATCTGCAGCATCTCTTTTAGCAACACTCAGCACCCACATGCCACAAGGAGAATGAGGCATAACTATATCTGTTAGCAGAGTTAGTACAGAGTGGCTGACCATCACTGTCCGAGGTGTGCAGTTTTGCATGGATCAATTTTCATGCAAAAAGAACTGCGGAGGGCTGAAGAACCCAAGCACGTGTGGCATCATTATGACATCTTCTTTGAAAGCTGCCTCCAGCAGCAGATTTGCCTTTACTGCCATGCTTAGATAAGCACTGTCTTAGCCGAGTGTGAAGACAGGACATCATCACTTCCCAAACCTTCTCCTCTAATTGATCCAAATACCAAGTCAGTCCAAAACCTGCTGATATTGTGGCATGTAGAAGGGTCACAGTATAGTCTGCACAGGAATAGAGGCTAAAATCATACTGAAGTCTAAGGCCATGTTCATAAATCCCTTTTTAGATATACAGACTAAGTGCCAATCACCCAAGGAAAAGGAAAAAGTGAAGGGAAGCATCTGGGCACACAGCATTCTTAAAAATGCAGGCTTTTATTACGGTCCTACTTCAGAACTCTTGAGGAGCAAGTAAAAGGCCTAGCATATTCTTTTACATAATAAGAGCAAAGAATAAAACAACCTACCCACGACTGAGAACTTCAAAGGCCCGAATTAAAAACAATTTTCAAAGGACACTGAACATTAACCATGCTGTCAGTGCATTTCCCAATGCTGAATAAATCCAAAGCAAAAATCTCACCAAAAAAGCTTCTCTGCTGAAAAATTCTTGCCCACTTTTAAAGGCGCAAGCAGTTTCCATAATGCAATAGGCAGCCTCTTCTCTGATATAAATTACACTAAGCGATGAAAGTACTGACCCTGTCTTAACACTTGCACCACAAACAACACACATTGTACAACCTAACTCTGTAATGCTCATTCACATGTATAGCTCCACAGAAGTTAATGTGATGATTATGGAAGAGATTGAAGACTTCAGGAACAAACCAACAGAACCCCTCCGGCTCACTGCAAGGGACCCGGCAAAGAGAGAAAAACATCATCATTGTTCATCAGTCGTAGGAGATATATACTGTAGTCTTCACTCAAAACAAACAAGAACATCAATAGCACTGCTCTGGTATCCCTATCTGCCCTGTTCTGTAACAGACCAAAGAGGCATTTAGTGAAGTTAAGGACCAGAAAACTGCAAAAACACCAAAGAAACACAGGGGAACATGTAATTAACCAGTATAGCTCTCTGCTGCAGGATACCACTGAGACAAAGTGTTCTGTAGTAGTTTCCTCAACTAATTAGCACACTGTACACAGTAATGCATCAGAATAAATACATTCTGTGATCAACACCTGCTGTCATTTCTTAATAGTGACCCAAGTGTCTGTGCACACGTGCATGAACCCAAGTACACATACACAGAGCACATTCTTAAAAACAGGACATGTAATTTGCACAAAGGTTTAACATTCCTGTTTTTTCCCCAGATTCAACCTTTGCAAAAACAGTAAACTTGTAATTCAACAATTGTGGAGTGCTTCAAAGTTTCTCTGAGCTCTCCTTCATGCCCACCCTGCCCACCCCAACCACCCCAACTCCAAATATTTTCCCTCCCTTACAAACAGAAAACACAAGAACAGACCTGTTTATCACATGACTGTCCTTTGGAGGAATCTTTACATTTGTACTCCCTGAATCACTTTTGTATTGAAGAAAAAGGAAGCTGCAAATAATTCACACAGAGCACACAATTCTTACCTTCCTGACTTTTAGGTTAGCCTTCTGAGCATGTGAAACTTATTGGGCACTCTTTCGTCTTGTACACAGCTTAGGCATGAGCTTGTGTGTATGTGTGCGTTTACGAGTACAAAAAATCCGATATATTCCAAGAAGGGCACACTTCCTCTGTTTTGACAAACTAATTATCACTACTTATACCTTTTTATGGTATTATCAATCAATATCGGCTTTATAGGACAGGATTATCTTTTAAAATAACTATTCCAATTTAAAGGTAGTAAGCATACCTACTGAACAAGAAAAGAGGAGTGTCAAAGAAATGGGAGTCATTAGGGACACTCATGTGTCACATACATATTTTCTGTATGTGTATACATGCAGCAGAACCAACGTGGTCCAGCTTTTAGAAGTCAAGAGACACTAACTCTGCTAGTAACCTTGAGCATGCTCACCCTCCCCTTGCCTTCCTGTACCTTCTAGGTAGGGAAGCTGTCTGGGATAGATACTGTTTCTTTCCATGACACGGTAGCAACAAATTTCAGTAGCATAATCCCTAAAAATTAAATACTAATGTACCAAATATTGCCCCAGAACAGCAGCAGTGACAGCAGTACCAGGCAGAAAAAGAAGGAGCAACTACAAGAAAGCAAACGCTGATCTTTGGGTAGAAGGGTCAAGAGCATGTTCTGCTACAGAACAAATCCCACTAACAATCATCAGGGCTCCACTCTGATCCCCTTGATTTGAGGGCTGTGATGAATACCCATATGTGGAGGTATAGCAGCCATGGCACTGACACAAGCACAGGGCACTTACTGGTTAAAAATCAAACACGGGTAACAGCAGGAGCACAGGCAGTTTTGCTGAAAGGAGATCTGTACAGCAGGGCAGGCATGGCTTTTCTTCATTACCCTAATAGCCTAATAAATAAATAAGGCATAGTTGTGTCCATGGTAATCATGCTGGTGATTTTTTTTTTCCTTCTTTTCCAAGACACCTTAGGAGCAAGCCAGGACTGCAGGATTTGATCTGTAAATAAAAAACTGAGACCTAAATGAACTCCTTTTGTGATGGGAATTAATTAAAACTACTGTGAATTCTCAGGCATCTAAACCATCTAACATTCATCAGGCACTGATGATACTTGAAGATGCTGCCAATTATTTTTTGCTCCTGAATTTCTTGTGAACAGATTGCATAGAAGCACACAAAATAAAAATCCTCAGAAATGACAGAGCGAGACTAACCTCTTCTCCACTTGAAAACACAACGGTTTCAAACCTGGCCATTCCTAGCTTCTGTTTTACCCAAACTACAGCAAGTGTTGGCTTCCTAAAGTACAGTATTCTCAGCATGTCACACACAGGGCAGCATCCATGCACTGCTGACTTGGTAATTGCATTATCTGCAGCCGGTGATGAATGAACAACCGTAATGCATACATCCTGGGTTTAGCTCTCTCGGGACAAGGAGATACAGACTCTCCATACCAGATTTTCTCAGTTTGCTGAGTCCGAAGGCACACAGAAAATGCCTGTGTGCATGCCATCTCATTTTAAAAGCAATGTTGTATTCTGCTCCCCCTTCCCACTGACAGAAAAATAACATTTCTATTTACGAGCAGAAGAAACTCATGCCCAAATCTGCTTCTCTGCATCTGCAATCTATTTTACCTGCAAATAAAAAGGCTTGAATAAAGGCTTGCAAAAATTGTGGTGTAACACCGACCCGACCTTCAGATATGAGAAAAAAATAGCGAGCAAGGCGCTAGTATCCCAGAGCATAATGGCCCTTTAAAGAAGACCTAGTCCTTATGGGTATAAATAATCTCAAGAATAAAATGGAGCCAAGGCGATTTTCAGTACAGAGAGGGGGGGACTGACCAGCTGCCGCAGCTGCGAAAGCCTCGGCTGCTCCGAAAAGTTAACCGCGCAACACGAGCTTACCTTGGGGAGGCAGCGGCAGCCTCCG
>NW_010411917.1:1005-1281 GCF_000710305.1 Buceros rhinoceros silvestris | reverse complement strand
GTTTTGGGAGGAAAACCGGCAGAAACGGGCGTTTCCTTCGCTACTTTTTTATCACATTTTTTTCCCTTTTGGCAAGAAAACGCTTTTGGGGCCAAACCCCCGCGATTCGGTGACGTCATTTTTCAGGCACTTAATGGAATCGTTTTTTTTTTTAACCTTTTCCACGCGGATTTTGTGAAACTTCTCACGTGTTTGTGGTGGGGTTTTTAGGTTTTTTTTTTTCCTGATTTTCCTGGATTTTGCCGCCTTGGGGCGGGACTTGGTCCCTGGCGGGAG
>NW_010411917.1:0-741 GCF_000710305.1 Buceros rhinoceros silvestris | reverse complement strand
AAATTCTTTAAAACCGAAAGTTCTTTAAAACGTTTAAAAAAAAAAACCAGTAAAAGAAACAGAAAATGTTGAAATATAAAAACGTGGAGAGAAATTCAGGATTAAGGCTTGAAAATGACTTTTTTTCCCCCAAAAGTGGATGAAAAGCTGAAATAGGACTTCTGGAAAAGGAGGAAAATGGTGAAATTTCTGGAATTGGGGAATTTTCAACTGGAAATAAAATAATCCAAGAGGCGCTGCGGGAAGGATCCGTAACAGAAAATGTTGAAATATAAAAACGTGGAGAGAAATTCAGGATTAAGGCTTGAAAATGACTTTTTTTCCCCCAAAAGTGGATGAAAAGCTGAAATAGGACTTCTGGAAAAGGAGGAAAATGGTGAAATTTCTGGAATTGGGGAATTTTCAACTGGAAATAAAATAATCCAAGAGGCGCCGCGGGAAGGATCCGTCCTCGCTGGGTTTGTTGAAAGAAGAAAAAGAGGAAAAAATATCAAAATGTGGGGGGAAAAATGATAGAAAATGAAGGAGGAGGAAAAGGAGGTGAAGGACGTAACGACCGGGGGGAAAATTGGTGATAAAAACAGAGAAAAGGGGTAAAACCGGCATCGGCCACCGGCAAAAAACGAGAATTACACCAAAAAACGTGCCCGGAGCGGAAGGAGTCGCCTCCGGGTTTTGCTGGAAGCTCAGAGGAGGAGGAGGAGTCACGGCGGGCCACGGGATTGGCCGCGGGGCTGTGCC
>NW_010411916.1:9423-37168 GCF_000710305.1 Buceros rhinoceros silvestris | reverse complement strand
AGTGGGTGCTCGGGGACTAGTTAGAGGCTTTGTGAAAGGAAACCCCGGCGCGGAAAGCAGAAGCCGGTCGCGTACTCTGGGCCGTGAGGAGGGGACTGCCCCGAGTCGTGCAAAATCCTCGCTGGGTCCCGTCTTCTCTTGGCCGGCAGTCACTGCCGTACCCGGTCTTGTAACTTCCCGAGTTTTAAAATTCCTCTTTCAGCTAAACAGTAATAGCAGCTTTAGTTGCCGCTTCTTGTGCGAGGTCAACTTTGAAATCTATGCTGGAAAATCTATTTTAAAAATTTAAATAGTAAAATAATGCAGATGCCGACATGTTTTGCGGTCTCTTCTATGAGAGACTAGTGCATAGTGACTTACCTCATTTTAAAAAAGAAGGTGTCAAAGAGATCATAGTCATGCTTTTTTAATGTGTCGTTTCCATCTTAAGGTTATTGCTTTACTTGAGTTTGAATGTGGATATGCTTTGTCAGCGTTTTTGTTTTGCTCAGAAAATGTTGAGGAACAACGTAGTTCAAGCTGATAATGCAGAACTCTCATAACCAGGACTTCATATTGTAGCGTAAACCAAAATAAATACAGGATGTGTGTTGTGCGATGTTTCCTGTAGTATTTGAGCTTTGTTTGTCATCTTAAGTAATAACTACAAATATATATTGCAGTAGCAAGATAGTTCCAAGGAAAGTGTTTTCTCTCTTGGCTTTTGTTACTTCAGTGAAATTTTGAATGTAGCTTTTTATCTAGTGGCCTTGGACTTTCCAGTTTGAGAGGACCAAAAAGAAAAAAACCCAACAAACTGGAAAAACCATGAAACACTGGGTGAGATAAGACAGCACCTTGTTAGAAATGTCCCTTGAGTTGTGCTGTAGACATGGTTAGTACTTGTGAAAACAGATAGTTTATCAAAATACTGGTGTTTTTTAAACGTAACGTTTTAAAACTGCTCAGCTGCAACTCTGTCCAGCCTCAGTAGACCAACACTTACTCTGAAATTATCAAAGCAGAGCTTTGCTTGCTTGGCCCCTGGTTGCCTGGAAAGCCTGAACTGTTGCACTCTGTGAGGTGGATAGTCAGAATTGACCAGCTGAGTTCCCAGCGCCCCAGCAGTGGGTAAATCCATCTCAGCGGGTTTAATTCAAACAGCACAGCTCATCATTTGTTACAGGCTGTTAACCATGGTGGTCTTTGATCGTACCTGCCTTTACCGGACTAAAGCAGGTGAACAGAGACACCAGGAAGAGAAGGAAGAGGGGGTTGTTAGTTACATCTTAAGGTGCTGTCTCCTTTCACTGAACCGTCACGTTAAGCTCTACACTTGGAATTTGGACTTTTCTGGGGTTTATTTATATATATAAACATAAACAAATGCATACACATGTAGCCTTAGATATTACACTGTAGTCTTATCAGTGTTACCCTCAAAAGCTCTGGACAGTAGGATGAAAGTAACTATATATACTCACTTTCCATAAATACTGCTAGAACGTTGCAACTTCTACAGTTTCAAACTTCAATTCCTACTGTTAGAATTTCACAACAGTTGCCAGAACGTGGAAGAGGCTCCCCAAGGGTAGAAAGCTTTGAACACTAGTAGCAGCAAAGACTGTGTTAGTGCCTTATGGAAGCAGAAAACCATGCTCTAATATTACTGTGTGCCTGAACTGCTATGAAGTATCACATGGCATGTCCTAACTATGGATGGCCCACTGATGGTATTAAAGCCATCGTGTTTCTGATGGGTTTTGTGCTTCACTGAATTGTTGTGGAGGTAAAAAACTTTGGATGGTGAGAGGTCAGATAAGAGAGGTGGTTTAGGGTAGCAATGTCGGACCTAAGTGGCAGCTTCTTCACCTCCAAATGTGGGAATCGCTTCTGCGTAGCACCTGAAAGCACCAGATTCCAGGTTTTGCTCATGAGAGGTTACTAAATAACATAACCTTCACTTCTGCATGTTACAGTGATGAACATTCAGTTAAAGAAGTGATAGGCAGATCATTCTCTGGGGATACAAAAGAAGAGCTATATTACCCAAGGTTGTTCTTTCCAAAACTCATGCATGGGGTACGGGATGCAAAGTGTGTGTGCAAGTAGAAAAACAGTGTCTGTTACAAAGTGGAATTACCACTGAACATGACATTAGGTCATAAGGTGCATAGCTTTACGTGTTGACCTTCAGTGGAGTTTATTGATTTGAAGCGATCAGCTGCTTAACAGTCCAGATTGTTGCACTCATAATATGTTTATTTGGATTTATAGAACAAGTGGGAATATCTAGAAATTCTCATAGCCTTTGGAAAAAAACAAATTAGATTTAACATTTTAGTAAGACAGCAGAGGAAATCCTTTTCCAAATAATTCATTTGCTTTCAGTAAAACAAATAATGGTTTTTCCCAGCAATATTGAGAATAAGTGAACGGTCTGCTGTGAAAGCCAATGGACCGCTTCGGAGAGATATGGGGGTCTTTCAGAGAATAGAGTGCTTTTAGTTTGCTTTCTTAGGTGCCAATGAGTGTTCTTAAAGCAGCGGTTTCACATCCTGCCTCTCGTTCGGGCTGGCTCTAGTGCTTGTCTGACCCTTTTTGAGGCTAAGCCAGCATACAAAAGTATCAACTTACTGTAGTGAAATAGCTGCGTTCAAAAGAACGTGGGAGGAAGGTGGGCAGCCACAGGTAGGGGGCGGGTCCTGACTGTCAGCTGAAGAGTCCAGTCCTGTGCAGCTGTCTGGAAATACTCTGTGTGATAAAGGAATACATGGTAAAGTAGTGGTTCTGGTCATTCTTGTTGTCAGAGAAACCAGGGGCTCTTGATCTTTCCAGCAATACGTTGTTGCTCAATTGTTGCTGCTGTTGTGACGGAAGTACTCTTTATGTCTCTGTAGCGTCACTGATGTGGTATTGAACACATTTTTCTGTTAATTCTGGGTTTTCAGCCTGCATGAATGGATTCAAATATCTCTTTTATAGACAGAAAATTAATCATTTCTTTGGAATCACTTAAGTTCTTATGCTTTGTGTGTAGAAACGGTTCTAATATTGTGTGAACTATGGCTGTGGTCATGTTGTGACTTCTTTACAGGAAAACATTCATATTTTAATGCTCAGTACCTTTTAGAAATTTTTCTAGAAAAATACCAACTTTTGGAGATTTCAATCAAGAACAAAGATAGGTGATTCAGACCTGAAATCACATATTTTCTGTATTCTTACATCAATACTTTAAATTGGTGTTTTTCTAACAAAAATCTTTGATATGTATCTATTACACTGTTGCTGGTTTGCTGAATAGTGGTTGATAGAGAAATAATTAACAAAAAGAAAATTCTGAACTTAAATTTCTATAAAAATGAGTATTTTATATTCATTGCCTTAATAGAAGTAAAAGGGAGGAGTAAAGGGACAGTACTATGCATCTGTGAATAAGCAAATAAAATACTTGCTTTTCATTTATAATTAATTGTTTGTTTAAATGCTCTGGAAAACCAAATGGTATTAAAATAGACATCTGTTATTTGGGAGAGGTTTACACTCATTCATTTGTCCACAAAACATCTTGCAATCTTTAGTAGTTGTAAGAAAATGTCAAAAATAGAGAAATGTCAGGAAAGTGCGGGACCTCTTGAACTATTATTGAAAATTAAATTATGAAATAAGAAATAGAAAACTACTCCTCTGTTGTGACTGGCCTGCAGGCTACTAAATGGATGACCTTATTCAATTCAGGAAGCAAGCTTACCAAATACCTGTTTCTGTTTATGATGTGGGCTTTCTCCTCTTTCTTCAGGAGCACTGAGGGTCATCCATGTTAGGTTCAAGACTAGCAAATGGCATGTTTAAGTCATTGTTGGAGAATTAGTAACTCTTCTGCTCAGCCTCCGTTTAACTTGTTCAAAACTCAGGAGGAACTTTTCCATTTCAAAGTCTCCACTTTCAGGAAGATTATCCTTAACAATCTGTGTGTTGTTTTAGTGATAACTTTTTATACAAAGAGCACTTCTGCATGTAGTTTCACTATGTCTATTTCCTAGAAACCCTAAAAATATAATAAAACATGGTTTGAGTTTTTTATACTGTGACTGAGCAGATGGCAGTCTTGTTGGTTTTTTCTGCTGATCTCTTGGTCTTCATGTCCTGAGTAAGATTAAATCTGTCTTTCATCCTCTTCCAATTTATTCTGGCTTCATTTTGCTACATGGCAAAGTTTCTAGAATTCAGTTGTATAATTTGTCTTATGATTTGAGTTCTTTAAGCATTAGTGTAATTAGCTTTATGTCCTTGTCAGCAGATATATGCAGAGTTTGTCGATCTGAAGGAACTCCTGAGAAACCTCTCTATCATCCGTGTGTGTGCACTGGCAGTATTAAATTTATTCATCAAGAATGGTGAGTTCTGTGTGGAGTTTTTAATACTCTTCTTCATAAAACACAGTAACATGTTTCTTAAAATACTTTCTAAGCCTTCAGGTTAACTAGTAAGAAAATCTGATTTTCAGCAGAAATATGTTAGGGGTTTTGGTGGTTTTTACTTGATGGTTTGTTGAAGTTCACAAAAAATTTAGAAAGTATTTATGGAAAGAAAGTACTGATATTTGTTTGTGTTTAGGACTACAGTTCTACTTGTGTCAGCATTATGAAAACTAAGCAGAAAAGTTGGGACTTCTTTCTGCCTGCACATAGCTATGAATAAAAAGAAAATCTAACGTCATAAGAAGAAATAAAAATACTCTACTTTTGAGGTGTATGTTTGATCAGGGAAATGCGAAAGCTGTAATTCTGGCCAATAGCACACATTCCTCTTGATGATATTTTAATAGCTATTCTTTCACAAATACAACAGCTCTAAATCGTAGCTGTGTGCATATACGTGTCATACCTTGAAGTATTTATATAAGGATTGGTGTCACTGGTGGGTGTCCACGTCAGGATGTATGCTTTATTAGCCTTTTCAATAATGTGCTCAAAGAATGTACTTTTATCAGTAGCCTAAGTGATGTAATTGAAGGGTCCCCAATTCTCACAGTCAGCTAATCTTTTACTTTTTGAACCTTACTTGATGGCCTAAATGGACTTAATAAACATGCTAATTTAAGTTCTGCTTGATAGTACCAATATCCTCGTCTGTGTTTGAAAACAGAGAATCGGTGTTTTCCTTAATGAAGGGATAAGGTGGAAAGTTGTAATATAGCGTCTATTAATATGATAATTTTTCATTGCAGCTTAGTTCAGTGGCTTAAACACAGCAGAAAAGAATACTGTGAATTATGTAAGCACAGATTTGCTTTCACACCAAGTAAGTATATTTTACTGCTCAATTTTTCAGAATTTCTTTATCTCAGTATCTTTGAAGTGATTACTTTTTCATTCAGCATGATAGATCCAGAGTTATGTTTTAACTTCTGTATTCTTGTTTGAATAGCAATTCTTACACATATTACTGCAGACTGTATGAATTGTTGAAATAATGGATAATCTGGTTCTTTCATAATCTTATGTGAGCCGTAAAAGATGCATATTTTCTGACTGCCTCAGCCCCATTCTTTTGTTGCCCCATTACAGCATATGGCATGTTTTCAGCTTTATTGATAAATACCAGTGTTTGGAAGTCTGAATGTTAAATATGGATTTGAAAAGCAGTTTTCAGTTTCCTTTGACCTATCCACCTGTAACACTACCACACGACTTCTGACAGTTTCAGTGCAAATGATCTTGACAGATAATGCAAATGATAGTTATTCCACTTGCATTTCAGTCAAGATGCATGAACTATCCAGTACAGGGTAGTTGAATTCAACTAAATAACTAAATAAGTTAGGCAACTTATGATGAAGAATGACTGTATCTTTCTATAGTTCCCAGAGGATTCTTAATTAAATTTTGACTGATAGCAGAAACAAGTGAGAGGCTTTGGCTTGGTGCAGGCTGGGCTCGTTATTTAGCGTTATCAACTTATTGCCTGTTGAACAGGTAAAGTGGTTCTTGTGCTGTGTATTTTTCTCATTACATTTATTTGTGCTGATTTATTCTTTACAACTGCTGAGCTTGGTTATTCATGGTCCAGATATGTAATTTAAATTTTTTTTTAAAGTGATGAGCATCGCACTGTGGAAGCTGTCTTGAGTTGCAAAAGATTATGAAGTTTGACTCCTTTAAGTGTGTGGTACAATAAAAATCAAAGTTCTTTTACAGAGTAGGTTGTCCCAGTTAGAAGGATAGAGCCTTCATCCTATCTCCTGCTCCCCTCTCATCTCTTTTTTTTTTTTTTTCCCCACTACTTTAATACATTGGTAGAGAAAATGGGGGCTAAGAAACCAGGTGGTGTAGTTTATGTAACTTCTGTTCCAAAAATCCAGTAATCCACCTTCCTTCTATATATTGAACCTCAGAATTTTCCATTTCTGCCACCAGTTAAACACATTAGACCATTTTTCAACAGGTCAGCAGTGAAATTTACAATATTAACTCCATCTTGCCACTGTGAGAACAGCGTTTTTTTGTTGTTGTTGATCACAGCATCCTTTCAGGTTATTCTTTTTAAATACCACAGAGACCTGTATAAGACATGTAGGAGAGATGTTATCTGCTTGCAGGTTTTGTTTGTTAAACATTTTTATGAAAGCATTATATTGCTTCTGTTTGGAAGTCCTACGCATTAAGAGTGATCCTCGGTTCTGGAGCTCTCTACCATCTAATTAGTAATTTCCAAAATTGTGTTCTGCTGCTGGGTCCTCCACAGAATTCAGCGTGCAAAACTAGAAAACTGCATTTCAGTGATATACTAGTCGTTAAGAAGAAAGAAGAATTTCAAATTTTGTATGGAAAAAAATAAAGACAAAAGTGTATAGTGTTTTCCTTAGGATATAGGAAAAAGAGAATGAGAAGTTCTATGCACTTTGTGTGTTACTGTTGATACTAGAAAGTTTATCCACTGCCCTTATCAACAGAGGTGTTCCTGTAGCAATTTAATCCTTGACTGTCATAGCTGTTACCAGCACAGCTTGTAATGTAGTTGCAGATTACAGACTTGTGAGTAGTCATAATTTATGTGGCTTAGCCAGTTACCGTTTGTTATAGGAGCCTTGATATTGGTAATAAATGAACCTCTTTCTTCCCTGTGTAATAACAGTACTTCCTCCACTTTCAGCCTCCATCAACAATCAGCTCCTCCTCCTGTCACACACGGGCCGCTCCCCCGACTGAGCACCCTCACCTGATAGTGTTTTCTTCTAGGTTTTCCACATTGTGCAGTGTGCTTTTTTTCTACCAGACTCCACACAGTGGCAGCATACCTAGCACAGATTCCTACAGCCCTCTCTACCAAGCATGTCTTGTTTTGGTGTTTCCCTTGCGCCAAACACTCACGTGATTACTGTTTCCTTAGTTTCTCTTATTCCTCTTTGGAAGATAATGTGGATCTCCAGTCTGGAAGCTGGGTCTGCCTGTGGGAGCTGGGAGAGAGTCACAGGTGCTGGAGAGAGAATGCTAAGGCATAGTTTGGATTCATGTATATATCAGTTGTCCAACGCTAAGTTGGGTATGACCTATGCCAGATTTAAAGCACTTTCAGATAAGTTAATTCACCATGGGATGTGTTTGCATGTACATCATTAGTATCTGTGCTTCAGTGGACAGGCACTACGTTGAGAATAATAGTGCAGTAATACCTACAGCTGCTCTTTTAGTTTAGCTGGCTTTGCTTGTTAAAGCTGTTGCTGTCATTCTGTCAAAAATGTTCCTTTGCTAGTATAACCTTTTGTGTATGGAGTATTCAGAAGATATTTCTACTGCAGATATTCTTTTAAGTTCTGTAGCATCTTGTGTCTACTTTAGCACCTGAACTACTAGGTTAGCTATGGCTTGCAAGGAAGGAAGGGTGGAGTGGAAGGTTGAAGATGCATCTTGGCAGGAGTACAAAGAAACTGATTTTTTCTTTTGAGAAATAGCATCATTCTCTGAAAATGTTTAGTCATCTAGGCAAATGACTCTGTTTTCAAATGCATGCTTTGAAGCTAAATTTTATGTGTTTTAAAAATCACTCTTTTCCTGCAATTCTTCAAATTATGAATTAATAGAATTAAATTTTTAAAAGTTTTGGAGGTTTAAAAGTTTAAAATTTTTGGACTTTCTTTGAATTCTGTCAAGGTGCTTTTTCATTTTTAACTCATACATTTTCCTTCTGAGTTTTTAAGGAGCAGCCACTGTGTATTCTTTCCTCCCCACACATGCACTTTCCTTTGTCATGTGCTAGGATGCACTATTCTTGATGTCACATGAAACGTTGATAAGCACTGACCCATGAAAGAAGTGAGACTGTATTTCCCATGAGAAGGTAGTTTACAAAACTTCTCTTTTCTGTAGAAGATGACATTAACAAATATTTTCAAATATACCGCTATGGCAGTAGACTAGCCTGATCTTTGGCTGAAGTTTGGGATGGGTTCATTCCTCTGCTTCCTAAGTAGCTGCACCGCTGGTGAGTGGTCAATACGATGTCACAAGCTTAGTTAATGCGAAGATTGTAAAATGGAAGGAAGTCACGTGTGTTCTTCAGTTCATAAATTATTACCGTCTGAAATAAGCTTTCAACTTCTGCATACAAGTTTACCAGTTCAAGGCTCACATGCGCTTGGACCTCAGTGTTTTGTATTGCTGTAATCCTGGTTTGTTACTGCTCTTCCTCTCATTCGCCACTTTTGTTCACGTGTAACTGTTAATAAGAAAGTTTTTTGGATCAGGACCTATTTGTTCCTGTGAATCATTTGGATTGACTGAGCTCCTAAGTAATCCTATAGCACACTGAGATTCTCCATATTAAATGCTTAAGTTGTGGGATTTTTTTTAATTAATCCATAAGACTTGATATTTTTTGATCGTCTTGAAACCTTCCTGGTGTGACTGGCATATGTAGCTTGATGTGAAAGAGTTCATAGTTTTTTAAGGCAAAGAAAAAAGCATATCACTCTGACAAAATATTAAATATTCCTATTTTTAAGTAACTTGTGCAAAAACCATCCCTTAGTAATTGTGTGTTTATTAAGCGCCAAACTTCTGGATCTTTAATTTTGTACAAAATGATTTGTAAGAAGCTATGTGATTATACTGAGTGACCCATTTTGTTGAGCTTGTCATTTGAAGTAATTAAGATTTTATTGAAGGATATAATGGGCTAATTTTTTTACCAGTTCATTTTGATAAACTTTAACTCAGTAATCCATAGCTTCAGCATTTCTAGAAAGTCTTATTTGGAAAAACATGAACTTCTGAAACAAATTTCTACATGCTGGCACAGAATTCAGTATGTCTGCTGCCAGCTCCAGGTCACAGAGTAAACATGCAGTTGTGATACACGTTAGTGTAATTTCCTGTTTTGTTAGACCCATGGCTTGCAGGAGAGGGGATAGTGTTTTTTCTTCTTTTACCTTAGCAGCCTGAGGTAAAGTCTGTCTATGTCTCAGGAATGTGAAACATAGAACGGTTTGGGTTGTAAGAGTCTTCTGAAGATAATCTAGTCCAACCAGAAAAATAACTCACAGCCCCTGTTTTGCCCAACTGATGCTTTAACCCATGAGCTGTTAAACACACTATTTTTACTTATGGGTTGTGTAGTCTTATTTCATGGTCAGTGCACACGGATGATTGAGGTGACATATAAATGGCTTACAAATGTAATAGTAAATAGAAAATCTATGGGTAAGAGGACTGTAAGCATGGAGAAATCAATTTTACCTAATCAAAGAAAGATGTTTTGCTTTCTTCCACACTAGGTGTGCAGCTGTTACATGTTATGGGCAAAGAAATAGGTTGACTTGCATGGGGAAGGAATGAGAAATGAACTCAGATACATTTGCTTTGTGACAGCTGTGGAGAAAAATGAGACTATTAAAAAATCTTGAGCCTCTGTAATAAATAATAGTAGGGGTTTTTTTATACACTGTATTTCAGAAGGCCGTTGCTTTTCTAGTGTCTTTCTGCAGCTCTGCTTCCCTCCGTGAAAAGTAGGATGATACACTCTAAGAAGGGACTTGTGGGAGGCATGAGATCTGTAGATATAACATAAATGGGAAAATACATTTAGGATCTTTATTTCCTTCTAGGGGCAAGATTTGCTTTTTCAAAATTCTACTGCCCGGTAACATGAAAACTATGGGTAACTTTCTGTTGTATTTTATACTAGTTCATGATGATCATATATCTGACTGCTCTGCAAATGTTTGCACGCTTCAGAAAGAATCCACTTTTTACCTTGTGGCAGCACTAGCCGTAAATGGAGGAAATAAGTATAATTAAAACTGCACAACCTGTTGCCATTCACTGGGAGTGAGTCCTTAGGAGAAGGTGAAAGTCTTGTAACCTTGGGATCAGGTACACGCTTCTGATGATTCGTTGTGGAGGTAGGTTTGTACCAGGATTCTACTGCTGGAGTGAGACAGGAAAGAGGACCAAGAGAATTTCAGGGTTAGGAAGAGCCTGTGTTGGTGTGTTTTTTTTTTTCTGTTGTGCAGCTGGCATTTGTAACTACAGGGAGTACCAGTGCTCCTGATATTGCTGCTGCTTGCTTGCTATTTTTCTTTTTTTGTAAAACACACAATGAAAGTGAAGTCTGAAAGTATCCAGGTTTGATAATATTTCTAATTATCCTTACATGTTACATTATCATGGAGTGTACAGAACATTATTATATGTCATTATCACAGAACATACACGTATTCAGAAAGCCCCTGTTATTGCTAAGGTACTGCTCTGATGAGAGCTTGCTGTACTGCCCATGTCATGGCCAAATACCTCTCATATCTCCTGGCAAGTGAAAGTGTGTGGGCAGTGTAGTTTTCATTTGGAAAAAGTTTTGGTACTTTGAAATTATTGGGAAAGAGAGATTAAACCAAAAGTTAGTTTGTTTTATTTTCTTGTAAATTTGGTGGGAATTACAGCATTCAAGTTCAACAGATTGTCCCTATTCTGTTTGTCAAAGTACAGATGTGTGATGTTTGTACTAAATAGCCTCTGAGGGAATGGAAATGCTGAGAGTTTATTACAGGAAACTTACAGATAGATAGCACTTTAGTAACCTAGAGCACTGGGAATTTTTTTCCCCTTTCCTGTTCTGGATTTTTTTCGTCAGCTGAAATCTGTTGACAAACTGTTTCCCTGAAAACGGCTAATCTTTATTGTCAGCTTTCTTCCTTATTTTTTCTAGAAGGAAATTATCTAAAGTCAGCCTTGTGTTTTTCCTGCCTTATTTGTGTCCATGTAATAGCAGATTTTTGTCCTGAGCTGTCTGCTTCAGAGAAACAAAATCAGTGTTTGTGTTCCTGAAGAAGTTAGGCTTATGTGGGGAGTGGGAAGGCTGGAACACAAACCCATCTCTAGAAATCAACCAACCAAATAGGAAAACCTACCCAAGTATAGTATTCACAAATAAAATAGTGGTTATGCTACACAGACCCGAAAATCCAAAAAGCTTTCTAGTAGTTTTCCCATGGCTTGGACAACTCAAAGAAGTTGAGCCCCAGCTATGAAAGCTCACTTATGCTGAGCCAAAGTCCGTTTGAGTTTCATGCTCTAATAGAAAGAAAAACCTATTGCTTTAATTGGCCTCTAGTAGAGAAAATTTTATTTGGAGGAACTGTGGTAAATAATGCAGGAAATTCTCAAACTGAGTTAGAAAAGATAACTTGGATGGGAATTAAGGGCTGGAGGAAGGATGAGGAAGACAAGTGTGTGAAAGAGAATGAAGAGGATGTCTGCTGTAGTGGCAAGGGTCAAAGTGTCAGGCCCCACAGTGGTGGTGGGGAGTGGGTAAAAGGGAGTGGAATGAGGAGAGAAAATGGCAGTGGATGACAGACACAGGTGGGAAATTAGCTATGAAAATCGCTGGCAGCAAGGTTAAGTGCTGCAGCGTGCTTGCACACCAGGAGTTCCTGTTGTGCTAGGAATTTCTGCATTTCACCCACCCAAATGTTGCAGAAGGGCTTTATCTTATCATCGTGGTATAAAGCTTCTAGTGATAGAAGCTTTATATGTGTTGAGATGTGGCAAAGCAGAGGAAAACCAGCGGTATTCTCCTCCCCTCACGCCGCCCAGCTCCTGAAATCATCAAAAATCACAAAATTCTTAAAATTTGGGAGATGTAGCTAGTCTTCTCTGAGTAGTAGCTACATCTATTTAATGTAGCTGAGTTGTAATCCTAAAGCGTTTAGAAAAGTAAGGATGTAGAGGTGGTAACATTTATAAACACTTCAGCTTTACTGCATTAGGATGGGTGTCCTTTTTCTACAATCCCCTGAGTGTTCAGTAGTTTCTGAAAGATGCTTCTTTTTTTTTTTTTTAAACTTTAAACCCTCCTAACTTCCCTCTAAGAAATAAATCATTAATGGAAAGTTAATGTTTTCCTTGTAGCTTCAGTTGCAGTTGCCAAGTGTTGATCAAAATATATTTTTGGAAAATGAAAAAATAATCCTCAAAGTATCTGCTGAGTTCAGTTTTATCTGAGTGATAGGATAAATGTGTAAGAAATATACTCCAGGTAGGTATTCTTTCAACACCCTTGACAAAGGTCTGCTTGTCTCCTCTGACTATTTTCCAGAATGTTTGTTCAGTATGAGCTGAGAGATCATTAGTTAAGTCTTCAGTTGGTGTTTTCTGTGGCACTCCCAAATTGCATACTAAATCTGTTTCTGTAGTAGGAAAATTATAATTTAGTAGACAGTGTTAAAATATGTTTGTGTCCCGCTTTCAATTTACTGTTCTATGTTCTCACACTTTCACTTCCCTAGCATTATATTTTTAGTCCTTTTTTTTTTTTAACAAATTGCAGTTGCATGTCAGATACCTGACAACTAAGAACCTTTGAAAAAACAGTTACTATTTGTCTTAGGGTTCCTGGTTTTTTGTTACTTTGTGTCAAATATAATCCATGTGTGTTGAAATGCACCAAACTCTCCACATTCTTTAGCTACTCTGTATGTTGATAACTGCTTTTCTATATTCTTGAGCTCTCTTTACAATACAGGAACTTAGGGAAATGTCCCTGGAGATAAAGGAAGAGGTTTTTTTTCTCCTATAGAGGCTTTCTCTCTGAGTTTAGTAAAAGCACGATTAGGAATATAGATAAAGGTAGCAGAGATGTTCATTAGAGGAAAGGGGGTAACACAGGTAGGTTGCATGAAGCAGTATTTCTCAGACTTTTAAGTCAAAGGATTGTCCATGAGAAGGAAGAAAAACTTCTCTAGCAGTTGTTATAAAAACGGAGTATCCTTATATAGTTAAAAGTATGTGATGTTTAAAAAAAAAAGTAGCCCATTAATTAAATGTATTAAAGTCTTCAAGCTCAGCTGTTTCCAACAGAACTGTTAAACATCCAGGCAGCACTGTCTTTGTGCAACCCCTAACTGTAGTTTATCTTTCTTATTCAAACCTCTTATTGATACTGTGCATTACCCCTTCTTGGCATCCAGATAAGTGTGCAGAAGCTAACTAGGTGTAATGAAATTGTTAGAGGTAGATGGTGTTTTAATTGTTTGCAAAAGAAAAGGACCTGTCGCTGTTTTGTTAGCTTTTGAGTAGGGGTGGGTTTGTGAAATACGTGAAGTGTAAGTAACTTTAAAAAGTCAGGAAAACTTGTTATGAAAATGTCTATACAGGATGAAAGATTTGCATTGTGTTCTGTAACAAGAGTGACCTTAGAAGAAATCTTGCGTGGTATGAAATAGCTGTCTATTGAAAATAAAAGTCATTCTGTGTAAATTTCAGTGTCTGTAGATCGTTAATCCTCTGTGGTGCTTTCTTTTTGCTGATTTTTTTGTAGTTGTTTTCTGCAGTTGCATAGCAAGTGGAATCTAAATTATCTAGCACAAACAGTATGCAAAATTGCTAATGGCTCTTTCCTTCAGCTAGGTTTACACATAACAGAAAGGGATATCTTTGAGGTAGTGCTGAGTGGGAGAGCTACTGAATTTAGAATCTGCTTTTTCTTGCAAACTTGAGCTTATTTTGAGATTATCAGAGTTTACAGGGGATAAAGTTATTAAGGAAACTTCTCCAAGTGAAAAACTAGCATGGAGTTTATTACCCCATCCACTCAGTACACAATGTAACAAATGTGTCACATGAAGCGGGTTTTTTTTGTTATTTGTTTGGGGTAATCTCTTGGAAATCTGTAAAATATGCTTATTTGTCTGGTAAGTTTTTGCCAAATACAAACATTTTGTAGTTGGCAGGACTTTTACATAAATGCTTTGAAGGAATAACTGTTTCATAAATGCTTTTCCTACACAGTTTATTCCCCAGATATGCCTTCTCGGCTTCCAATCCAAGACATCTTTGCTGGACTGGTTACAAGTATTGGCACAGCAATACGATACTGGTTTCATTATACACTTGTGGCCTTTGCATGGTTGGGAGTAGTACCTCTTACTGCTTGTAAGTATTAATTTTTTGTATACGTAATACTCTTGTATGCAGGAAAATATGCTTCTTCCTGCAATAAAGTTTTGTGAGACCGTGGTTGGTTTTATTTAAAAAAGAAAAAAATATATTTTTTCACTCAGAAGTTCCAGCTGTTTAACTAATAAGTTAGTAGTGCAATGCAGGAAAGTGTTAAGAGATAGGAGGAAAATGCATAAAAAGGCTTTTAAACTTCTTATTGGAAGAACATGCATCTTTTCAATTATCTTCTTTAAAATCTACATGGCAGTTTTTTATTTGATACCATTCATTCGTTAGTATTAGGATAGGAGAACTGTCCTGGTTCTTCTAATCATCTATAAATGAAAGTGCAGTATTTTTTTACTATGAAAAGTGAAATTCCATTACAGTCATACATAAATTGATTAGTAAAACTCCTCTTAAAAAAAAAAAAACAAACTTCAAAGGCCTATAAGTAGCAAAGGAATTTAACAGAAACAGTTTTAAATTAATGTAGTATCAAGTTTGAAATTCTCTTTTCAAATACAGATGGAAAGACAACGAAATAAAAATATAAGCTAAAAAATATAGAGAAGGCTGAAAAAGGCAAAAGGAATATAGTATTCAGTCAAGGAAACAATTGGAAAATGATCTTTACAGTAATATACCACTTGTACAAGAGAACGGGGACCATTAAATGCATCTCCCTAGACAGTTTCTCAGTATGTTCTGTGCTTTTATTTGTAGCTGGCACTGGCTTAGTTTAAGAATAACACAATACTGGCATCAGCAATAGCAGAGTGATCCTGTCTCTGCAGCCTGTCCTTCCTGTGCAAGAAAAAGATCTTTTCTGGGCGTGGACTAAACAAGATTTACAAACTGCTCTGCATTAAAACTAAAAAATATTTCAAGTTTCATCCTTGGGCTTTTAGACAAATCTTGGATTTTTTTGCTGTTGCCTTTCAAAATGCAAATATTCTACACTTTCCTTACTAAAATTTCTAAAGGACAGCAAAATCATATTCAGTAGATTTTTGAAACGTAAGTATCTTAATTACTGTCTGAAAACCTGATGCTGCCTCTTCAGTAATACTGAAATGTTACCAGAAGTCACCACCTACAACTTAGTTATGTAAGACATCAGTGGTATTTTTGCAAATGTAGTTTTTGGTTTTTAAAACTCATTTACCGAGCCAATATAACTGACCTAGGATTTGGATTTATGAATGACTGTTTTGGTTTTTTTTTTTACTTTATCATGATTTCTGTCTCTAACATTGCACATGTACCTCTGTTTATGGATTCCTTTAAGAATTAATGTTCTGTGGAGGGTAACATCTTTGCCCAGGAAGATATACAACACGATAGGGACTTTCAGTCTGTAAACCTGAAGAAATCTATTACATTTGCAGTTTGTCAGCATCTGCCTTGTAGATGTCATTTTGTTTAGGTCTCGTCTTCTTACCTGAAATGCCTTTAAAATAATCTTTTATTTTCTGTGATACATAAATACTTTTTAATGTAATCTTTTGCCTTCCCCATTTCTGTCACATGGCTCACATAACTGTGTGTGGCCTGCTTCATGAGGAAGCATTCTTCTCATTATTTTATATCTGGAGGAAAAAGGTGCAGCATTAAAACCTTGTCAAACATACCAAAGGAGATGTGTGATTGAACAAATCTGTCTTCAAGATTAATGTGCTTGTCTTGCAGTTACCCCATTGTGGGCTAAATTCCACATTCTTTTTTTGAAATTTCACGTATTTGTTTCATGCCCATCTTACGTGGTTAAGTAAAAGGAATTTCTCTTTCTCTCTGTGTACCCTCAGCCTAATCCCAGCAGGCTCTGATAAGCTGTTGCTGTTCTGTTAGCACAAAGCATATTTAAATTAGTGGATGAAAAGAAAGCAGTTATACAACTTGCTGTGATAATCTTCAGAGAAGTAGGATTAACTAGGCCAATTTAATTCAAGTAGTTTTGTTCTGTGTGATAATTGTATTTAGCTGCATGGAGAAATAGAGTGAAATACCCAAGGTATGTACCCATACAGTACCTGGGGTAAGCAAGAGGAGTACACAGAGAGTAAAGTGAATGTGTGCACTAAGGCAGTAGGAAAAGCTAGAGAGGAGTTGGATTTTCTGAAGTGCCTCCTTTATCACAAATTTTAAAAATCACTGTTCACACACTGATATGGCACATCAATGTATTTTTCTGGAGTGATTCATTTCCCTTTTTCTTAAAAAAATATAGCTGTTTCATGTCATTGTGTAGCAGTTAAAATTGTAGAGATGTGTAATAGAACTATTTAAACTGGCATGAGTAAAGTATGAATGGACTTGTATACGTGAGCACCGGAAGAACTAGGAGAATGGTAAGTCTGAAATCTGTTCATAAATTCCAGTCAGGAAGAATCCAAGAGATGTGATGAGGATTTATTAGCTGGTGTCCTTTGCCTTCAGTCTTGCCCACATTTGGTCTTACATGTCTTAGTGCTTATATGAGAGTGAGCGAGTGAAATCTGTGAGGAAAAATAGCTTAGGAATCAGTTTGCTTAAAAATTTTGTGTAATGAAATCACTATTCCGTAAAATCTCATAATGAGTTTTGTTACACTAGTTTCCTACCAGTGTAATGTAATTGGAAGTTAGAAGTGTACTTGTGTACTTTGACCTTTTCAGGCTGGCAGAGTTCACAGCGATGTCTTGCCTCTTCAAAGTTCCCCCACCGTGTAGCTACGTGGTAGGCAAAGGCAAGCTATTGAAACTCACTGGCAGCAGAGCCTCAGTATCATCTTGCTAACTTTAATTCAGTGCCTGTTCAATATAATACTACAATGAGACTGAACATTTTTATTAGATCAGCTACAGCCATTGTCCCTTGTGTTCTAACTTACTCTAGACTTTCAAATTATGTACTAGTATTTTGTATTATTTTCTGTCCAATGTCAGAACTTCAACAGGAGGGATGGTTTGCACTGGGGATGTGTTGACTTCCTCCAAGTGCCATATTATGCCTTATATAAAAGGTGAGCATGAACAGCATGCCTTTTGAACGTTTCTGGAGGATTGATTCATGAGAGATGTAAAATCAAACAGGTTTAAACAGGAGGTAACAACTGAGCTATTTATTCTAGGTCACAGAAACCATAGTGTGCCAGTATATACTTGGGTATCTACACCAGTCTAAATGGTGTAATGGGAATCTTAAGAATTGCATTTCTGGGTACAGGTGCCTTAATTCTTCCCTCATCTTGTTCTCAGCATATGTGTCATCCTCCTATGGATACAAACCTGATTTTCTGAAGTAGACTATATACACTGATAACCTGCTTTTAAGATTATGTGACTGAGGAGTCATGATAAAAAGCTAACATTAACTAGCATCAAGTAATAATCCATAAAACAATTATTTAAAACAAATAATGAAATGGTGAGGTTCCTTGCTACAAGGTATCGTAATACCAAAAGTTTATGCTGGTTCAAAATCTAATTGAGCAAATTAATGGAGGGAAAAGGTCCATCAAGTATTAATTAGCAGTGAGATACTATGAAACTGAGCTGCTTTGCATTAAGCATAGGAAAACGTACTGAGTATTGCTGGAAATGTTTTTAACCGGTTTCTGCCTTACATATCCGTTGGGGTGACCAGTGCTAGTCTAGATGAATCTTGAGTCTAACCTAGTATAGCAATTCTTGCACTTCGAACGTATACTTTATCAAGAATGTTCAGCCGACATAAACACAGCTTTGTTCCACATGGTTCTATATGGTCTTGACTTCTGATAGCTCACTGAAAGTTGATATTTTTTTCCATGTAATAAATTTAGTTAGGACACTAGTGAAAAGAGGGTACCTATGGTCTTTTCCAAGTGAGTCTATAACCAAAAATGAATCTATACCACGCTTCTGTTTCTTCATACAGGTCGTATCTACAAATGCCTGTTTACTGGCTCTGTGAGCTCACTACTGACGCTGCCATTAGATATTCTGTCAACGTGAGTACTTAAACCGTTTGATACAAATAACTTTCCTAGCCAGATCACTGTGGCAATGGTTGCTTTGGAACTTCATGTCCCTTTCTTTCAGTTATGCTTGTTTTCTTCCATCATCTTATGTGAGCAGCTGCCCGTTACCTCTTGCATAACAACATGTAGGGCCAACACTATTACAGTAGAAATCATTTCACTTGGAAGTTCTGTTATTCAGGATCTTTGAAGATGGAAAACTGACTTTACAAGATAGTTCTTGGTTAATGAAGATTTGTATTTGATGTCAATAAAACTTATGCTGCAAAATTGCATTTAATAATTAAATTCCTACAAATTCAATCAGATGCCACATAGTGGAATATTAATAGATATTGATAATAATATGAATGTCACAATCTGTTTGCTTTGTTACATTTTTATATTTTGAATTTAATTTTATCCATCCTGAGTCTCTTTAGGGATCTTTTGTCAGACTTCCTTATAGCTGACACTTACTAAATGCCTCAGTCACCATATGCCATTGAATATTGTCTATCTTTGTCTTTTTTTTTTTTGTCAGTTTTACCTAATAATAAATCAGTAAATACTAACACAGAGTTTCAGGCTGGTTCTTACTTTTTTTAAAAAATTATCTTGAATCTGAGGAACTGAAACTCGGTTTGAGTAGAGTCAGTCTACACATCACATAAAGCAAATTTTGATTTAATGTCCTGCGCGATTCAGCTAGTTCAGTCATCTCAGTTGGGCTATTTGATTTGAGACATCAGGTCATGTTTTGTTTAATTAATTCTTATTAATGGAGAGAGATGCTCCCTTCAGATCAGTAGCAGTATTTTTCCTGTTATCTCCCAGTAAGTGTAGATTTTATTTTTATTTTTCTGAGAAGCTGAAACAACTGAATTAGAGCACCTCTTCTTGTGTCTTTTACAGTCTACATAGAAAATAAAGGAATCAAGTTTGTGTTGGATTTTAATGGCACTTCAAGCTGTGCTTTGATATATATTTTTTTATTTATAAAGTTGATTTTAGTAGCATCTTGTGTGATCTTTTAATTTTGGACTTCTTGTCCCGATGGTGTATTCACTGTGCTGTGCAGGCACGAGGGTTTCTGCAGCTGCTTGAATAGACAGACTGGTAATACTTTGGGGATGGCAGAGTATGATGATGGTGTATTACTTATTTTAAAGAACATATTGTAATTGGTTAGTTTCCTGAGCAAATTCAGTGTGGTCAAGAAGTGGTGCAAGGGTGAAAACAAATAGGAGGGGTGCCTGGAATTAGGGATTACGCCAATTTAATACCTCTTGAATTGGATGAAAGCCTAGCTTCAGTTGGCTAACTGAGCTTTGTTTTGCTGCTGCTTTACTGTTACGTGTGACTTGATAGAATAGGATTTTTAAAGTACAGAGGTAATACGTGGGGTAAGAGACTACACAAAATGTAGAACAGTTGAAGGCAAACCCTGCAGTTCCATTCTTTTGGTTAAGGTAGCTCAGCAGACAAAAAGTGTTAGTGAACTGGATATTATGCATCTAGCCGTTTAAACAGACCTTTTACTGTAGAAGAGAGTTTGCTTAACGACTATTGTGTTTCCGTTGCTGTTCTTGATCATTTTTCCTGAACTTGAAGCTTTTCTTCATGTTGAGTCAGATCCTGTTTTGCAGGAATGTTTATGTCTAAATATTATTAATTTCAGAAACCAAACCAAAAGAAAATAAAACCTTTTCCAAATCAGTATTTATTTGGGCACTTAAAATCGTTTGTACGCAGGTACATACAGCCTTCCTAAAAGAAACCTTCTTGAAGCAGGTTTTTAAAATCAAATAAAAATTATGTCTAGATACTTCCTTCATCTAGACACATAAATAAATTCAGCTTTTTGCACAAATATGAGTTTATTTGTTGATTTGGACTAGGAAGACCTGTTTGTGGTACTTGACAATGACTTAAGTTTAGTCATAATAGCAAAATATATTTGTTACTAATGTTTGGGGGTATTCTTTCTTTAACAGGGAGAACTTACTGGCTGACTGTTTGCAGGGCTGTTTTGTGGTAACGTGTACTCTGTGTGCATTTATCAGCCTTGTTTGGTTACGTGAACAGATCGTCCATGGAGGAGCACCACAGTGGCTGGAACAAAATCAGCAACAGCCACTCAATGGGATTGGTCAACAAAATGAGGTAAAACTTAGCTGCTCAGTAGTTCACGATAAATTTAGAAAAGTGTTTCTGTGAATAACTAAATTATCAGAACCAAAAATTAATGTTATTTTACTGCAGTGTATCTTTATTTGTACACAAGCAGAAGGTGAATATGTTCCTGTATAAACTTAATGACACCACTGCTATGTTTTTCAAGCAGAATGTTAATGGATTTGTTACAGTATAATTTCTGTAAAGTAATTTTAACTTTGTTTAAAACCTTGCATCTCTATCTTTACACTTCTTTTAAGATAGTTTTGTGCATATAAACCGGAATTGTCAGCCTTAGTCAATGAAGAAGCAGCTTGCATTTGTCTTAAGTATTTCAATCGTTTGTGAAGTAACAAGTCACCAAAGGTTTTGTTGAAATCTCTGAAGTTGGAGCTTCTCTACCCTTCCCCCTAGTCCCAACTTGCACATGTGTACCCCTTTAGTGCTTACAGGAGCCTCTTGGGCAGGAGAAGAGAGATATAATCAATATGTGCATAGTGGAAAAAGAACTAAAATTTTGTTTTCCTTTATAATAAATGGAAATTATTTTAAGGGCAGAGATAGAGCTCCTCAGCTTGATGACTGACTTGGCTTGTCCTTGAATTATCATTTTTTCTAATATGATGGTGGTTCTCATGCTATCAAGAGAGTTACCTTCTACTGAGCACTGGTGAGACCACATCTGGAGTGCTGTATCCAGTTCTAGGCTCCCTGAGAACAAAATAGACATGGACAGTACTGGAGTGAGACATGGAACTGTTCAGCCTGGACATGAGAAGGCTCAGGATGGACCTTATCAGTGTGTATAAATGCCTGACTGGAGAATGTAAAGAAGACAGAGCCAGAGTCTCATTGGTAGTATTGAGTGACAGGACAGCAGGCAGTAGGAAATTCCATTTAGACCCAACCCAAAACAACAACAAAAAACCTTGATATGGTGTTGTGGGGGTATTTTTGGGGGGTGTGGTTTTTTGCCTTTTTTTTTTTTTACTCTAAGTGTGAGCAGCTACTGAAACAGGTTGCTCAGAAAGGCTATGAAGTCTACATCTCTGGAGTTACTCAAAAGGCAGCTGGAAACAGCAGAGAAACCTGCTGCAGGTGACCCTGCTTTGGTAGGTGGGTTGACTAGATGATCTCTAGAGGCTTCTTTTCAACCTCAGGTGCTCTGTGAAAAAGTCTGAATGTGAATCAAAATTTAATGCTCATCTAAAACTCCACATTATTTACATTTTTTTCAATACTGTTTGTTTTTCCTATATAGAAGGTAAAAGTATGGAGAGAGGTTGATCAGTTTAACTGAACGCTAAATCCCGTTTCTGCAGGCTCAAGCTGTTGTAAATGGAGGCGTTGAAAATGCTGTGCTTGATCAACCTGCTAACCCGGCTGCTGAGAATGTAGTTGTAGGTGAGAACCCTGAAATTCAAGAAGAGCAAGTAGATGAAGAGGAGGAGGATAATGATGATGAAGAAGATGCTGTAGTAGAAGATGCAGCAGATGCAAACAATGGAGCACAAGGTAACAGGTGACTCAATCAGTAATGTTCTAGTTCTTTTTAAATACAAATGAAGCCATTGAAAATAGAACTGTCATCATTCAAGGAAGCTGTCTAAATTCCCACTTCAGCTTATTTATCTTTTATTGGAAATTTCTTTTTTGAGTGCTGAAGCATTTGCCTGCTGAAGGGCTGTCAGCAGTTATGAGTTGAATGTTACGCACTTAAGTCTTTTTGTTCATTAAAAACATAGCATGGAGAGGTTACACCTTGTTTTGAGTGAGTCTAGCAGCTGTAAATTGACGCTTGTCTCCTCAGATGACATGAACTGGAATGCTTTAGAATGGGATCGAGCAGCAGAAGAACTGACTTGGGAGCGAGTGAGTAAGAATAATTTTCTTTAATTGAATAATTCAGACTTGTACTTGAAATTATTTGTAGTATTGCTGTGTTAAAACCCATTTGGGATAGATTTGGATGCCTTTGGTGTGAAAACTATCAGTAAGAGGCTTTAGTGACCTAAAAGAGACATTGTATTCAAACCAAAATGTTACTATGCTACTTGTTAACTATCAAAAAGACATTTCTTTGATTTGAAATACAGTAGCAGCTTAAAACATGTTTTAGCACAGACTTTTCTGAAGTCTTCGACTTGGTCAGGTTTGGAAATGAATTGCAGCTTGCATTGAAGATGTTAGGCCAGATTAGGAGCCAAAGGTGTTGCATTATATATATTTTAATGCTTAATTTTTGCATTCGTGAAAGCATTCAACTGAAAGAACAAACTGGAAATTGTGGTTCATTTACTTCATTTACATATTTGCAAAAGACAAACATTTCTTAAAAAATGATGGGGCATTTTAATGTAACATTGCTTCTGTTTTGTTTACAAATCACAATTCCATAATTAGAGCATGTGATGCTTGTACACTGTAACCATAGAGTGGCGTAGAGACTCGAGAACTGTTTGGTTGTTTTTTTGTTTGGTTGGGGTTTTTTTTTGTAGCTGGTTTAGAAGTAGCCAACGTCCAAAATCATGCAGCAAAATCTATCTAAAGGTAGATAGATACAGCAGCTTCATGTAATTTACCAGTGTCACTCGTGCCTATGGCTGGCAGTTGTAAAGCGACTGACTCCCTGTATTCCTGGTCTGTGATATTGTTGTTGCCTTGATTGCAAATGTAGTAGAAATAGTTTTCATCACACAAGATGGGTCTTGATCTTTGCTTCCTATTGAGTGAAAACTACTTACTTTGTTTTTAAAGGTTTTCAGTGAAAAAGGGAATACCTAGATTCAGGTTTCTGAACCATTCTACTGTGTATCTCAAAACAAAAGTGTTATGCTTCTGAATGCAATTTATGTGCTGGGAAATGTTCATCTAGTTAACAATATTTTGATGCCTCTCCGCAAATATAGAAATCCGTTTCACCAAACTCTCATAACCATTTCCCATCCTATGTACTGGTGTAGGCAATAGACAGATGTCTCATATCAAAAGTGGGGTAGGCTTCTTTGCTATTTCATCTTGTGGAAAAGCATGCAAGCTTTCTGAATTTTCAAAAAAATACTTGCATCTCGATTTACTTTGTAAAATACATGCAACTTTAATATCTTGGAACTTACCCTGTTACAAAATAGCGTTGAACCTGGTACTTTACAGCAGTAATAGTGAAGTAGAAATTTCTGGATTGAAATAGTAAGAAATCCTTGAAGTGTAGGTAAAGGAGAGATTTTTAGGGTTTTTTTAGTAGATGCTCCGTTTTTGGCTGTTCTATGGATGCTTCCCATAACAGCTGTGATACGGAATTTGTTTACTGTCTTATGTAGCTGTAAACCAATTCTATTCTAAACCTAATAACACACAGTGTAGCAACATTATCCTGTTACTAGTTGATTTTATACATTGAACTGGAAAATATTAACCTTTGACTTTTCTCAGTGCAACAAACACCAGTATGTTGCAGTTAGGAAGCAAATAAAAATTTGCTCTTGTATTTTAATATTGAATTGTTTAAACATGTTTATAAATAATAATTCAATCAGTACAACCTTTTGTAAATACAAAATCTTTGTCAGTCTTCAACGTCTTGGAAAGGAATAGCCTATAAATTAAGTTATTAATTGTATGTTTGATTTACCATATATAAATACGTGTGTATTAAGATATTCCATGTGTGTCACTGTCTGGTCAACTGAGTTTGCGGTGTTGAACAAGAACTGAATTTCTATCTTTATCTTTAAGAATTTATCTCCAGATTCTATTGGTTGAGCAATAAAAAAAGCTTTTGACTATATTGGACATTAAAAGTTGGCATGAAAGAGGCTTCTATGAGGCTTATTTTATACGTGCATTGATTAGTTTCTCTGAGTAAATAAAATTAACTTTCTTACCTTCACAGATGCTTGGACTTGATGGATCTTTGGTTTTTCTAGTAAGTGAAATCCTGCATTGCAAGAATTTCTATAGAAGGCGCTTTTTTTAAGTAAACTGTATTTTTTTTAAATTATGTCATTCTATTTGAAGTCCCTATTTTTATTATATATACTCTCTAAAGAGACTTTCATGTGATGTCATGTTCAAGCAAACTGTCTTTTTTAAGAGTTTCACAGAGTAGAGTTGTATATGTGTGGCATAAAAGTGGACTTTCTTAAAAGACATAAGTAGCTTTGGATCACTGTAAATAAAAATTAGACCCTTTAAAAAAGCATGCACTGAAAATATATATCTGTTCTAATCTTAAGTTTTGCTCTTTATGTTATGATTAAAATAGTGGCATCATTCATACTTCTCTGCTTTGGCCT
Organism: Buceros rhinoceros silvestris; assembly: GCF_000710305.1. NCBI lineage: Eukaryota > Metazoa > Chordata > Aves > Bucerotiformes > Bucerotidae > Buceros > Buceros rhinoceros. Next base: position 12,296 of record NW_010411916.1, on the reverse strand, counting down.
AATACCATCAGAACACCGCTGGTCAATTTTTACTGTAGTCTAGATATTTTAAAATTTCAGATCTTCAGTATGCTTCTTGACTTTATTTGGGTGGGGGGAGGTTTTGTTCCTCCCTAGAATTTTTCCCTTCTTTAATATTATTTTAATTGGTATCAGTATAAAAACTTTTTTAAAAATCTTCACACTAGCCAGTCTGTCTTGTGGAGCGCATATATTTTAAATTGGTTCAAAAAATTTGTATGACTACGATAATTTAGCAAAACAACTCTAAAAAGGCTGTAGTCTTTTTAGCACTTGTCTGTGAGTGAACCTGTGTCAATTATACCCCTGACAAAGTGTAACAAAGCCCCTTAGAAGATATGTGTTATATATGCATAAGAGTTTATTTGAAGGGCTCTGTCTGCTGCCCATCCTACCTGACTTGGAGATGGCCTCAGGGCTGAGGAAGAGAGAGTGCAAATTGTTAATGGCAAACAGACAATTTTGGGTATCATCTGCTAGATCACTTACTTTAAACAGTGAACCATTTATATTTTAAAAGGAAAAAAATCTGTGCTCTCTTCCAGCAGTATAAATTTTACTTTATTTAACATGTGAAAGAAATCTAATTCTTAAATATGTATGTGTTTATCGTGTGGATGAATGTCTCATCTGAAATAAAATGTCTGTTATTTTAATGTACTGTCTCATGTTTAAAATGATGTGGCTTATTATGTCCTTAGTTGATTTACCTTAAATATTAATATCAAAAGAATTAAAATTTCAGTGTACTTATGGCCGAGTTCTCATCTTAGCTAAAAGTAGTAATAAAAAACAGAGGTGTGGTGTCATTTCATCATGTCAGATGTGCAAGTTCTGGTAATAATAGGCAGCTGAAATAAGAAGTTTAGATAGAAAAGTAAAGTCACTTATTTAAATGACTGATATTTATGTACTGTTTCCTTGTCGTCTTCTTCCCTCCTTCCTCCGCACTCCTCACAGGAACATGTCTTTTGGGTGGTATCTTTAAATACGTTGTTCATACTTGTGTTTGGTAAGTATCATTTGCTCTTGGGTTTTTAAAAAAAATCCTTTGTGAAATGATAATGCAGGTTAATTTTAAGGCTCTTCTCTCAGAATAAATGAAGTTGTGACATCTAAAAATGGAACCATAAACAAACTGAGAATAGATAATAAATCTTTATTGCCTCTAGTTTTGTCATTATAATCTCTTCAAGTCAGTAGGTTTGAAATAGGACATCAACAAAAAGCTTAACAACATCAACCAAAGCACAGACAGTAGTGGTTTTTTAGAATACTCTAAAGGAGGAGACTCCTTGAATTTAACTTATGAGCAAATTCAGTACTCTTAGGAATGGCTAGGGTATTTCTTTTTCCTTATAGTTTTTGCTAAATATAGTTAAATCACTTTTTCCATCAAGAATCCATTTTTGGGGCTCAAAATTGGGAGGGAGGTAGAATGTAGTTGACTGTTGTCAACTATAGTTTCAATTTGTGTCCAAAATTACTATGAAACAACTTTCCTTACTTCACATGACTTAGACTGACTTCAATTTTAGAAAAAAGTAAATTCTAATCAATGTTGCATTTTACTTTGTTTTCCCTTCTCCTTCCTGCAGATGCTGAAGCAGAACTACAATTTAAATGTTTGCAATACTTTCTGATAATTAGTCTGTTTTAATCTTTAGTTCTCAGAATTTAAGAGCTGCTAGAAAATTTAGGATTTAGTAAGTTGATAATAGCTAAGAAATTTCTAAATCTTTGATTTAAATTCGATAATAAGTGAGTAAAAAGAAAAATAAGGTTGTCATATAGATGTATATTTAGTAGTTCCTTTGTGCTTTACAAGTGGGAAACTAATAAGTAGAGAAGAGGAAGGACTTTCCCAAGCAAGCGAGCAAGAGATGTGGGAGTTTAATTTGTGCATCCCAAGCCTATTTTTAGTATTTTCTCCACTAAGTAAATTGCCTAATTTACAACTGCCTAATCTCTAGTTATTTGTAATTACAGTCCTGGTGAGTTCAAATGTCACAGGGGGTACTTTCTAGAAGATAAAATGGAAGGAAAGCATTTGGAACCTTAATGACCAATCCAGAAATTCTCTTATGATGTTCTTTTAGACAAGTTAATTAAGTTTGACTTAATTCGTATTTTCTGTAGCTCATTTTAATACTCTCAGAGGAGTTTCTGCTCCTTTGTGCTTTTTATTAAAAGGCATCTATTAGAAATTCTCTTTCAAAGAAAGTTATGTTAAAAACATGATAACCCACGCATTATAATCTCATACAAGTTGTGTCATTTTGACTATTTTAAGTCATGAGTCTGTCTATAGGAGTTAAGAGTAGGATTTTTTTTTTATCTCACTTTTCTTTCTCTTCGCCTTACTAGGCAGGAAGAGCTCAGGTCGTCTCTATCTTTTACATTTTTTGCTGTTCCCAGTAACTGCTGATTTCTCTGAAATGGACATATATTAAAACTTTGTGATGATCGATTAGGGTAATACAAGTCCTGCTAAATCTTATCCTAGTTTTTTTTTTTTTACTTGATTGGTCTTGTGGACATGAAGTATCAAGAGAAGATCATCAGGCTTTTCATTTAGTCTACAGTAGTGCCCAGAGTGCATTATCGTGATACAGTGAAGGCAATATAGGTGAAAATAAAAGCTTGCAGTTACTGCAGCCACTTTCCTTCCTATTGACTCCCTCTACTCCTGTAGGAAAGTGATGTTGAATTCTGTAGTCCTTCATAGCTTGTTTAGATGACCACAGAGTGAGCTAAAACAACTATCTGATGCTGTTTCAAATACACAGGTGTCAAAAAATGGGGAAAGTGCCATGTTTTTAATTCATTCCTCCTGAGACCTCAGAAGGCAG
>NW_010411916.1:0-9326 GCF_000710305.1 Buceros rhinoceros silvestris | reverse complement strand
AATGCATTCTCAGGAACAATGACAGTTCTTAGTACATTAATTCAAAGTAAAAGACTTCTCAGTTACTCCTCGTGCCCTCACTGGAGCATTGTCTTTCTCCCCCCTTCTGCCTTTGCAAATCTCTGCAGGGTTGCATTTTTCACAGTATTATTAAGAATTAAAGCCCTAAAACTGAAACCTTGCTAAAGCAAGTCCCATCTGAACAAGATGTAAAATGGCTACTTAAGTCTTTTAGTGCATGGGAAAGAGAGAATATACAGACAGCTTACTACAGCAGTCTGTTTAAGTGAAACCATCCTAGTACATGAAACTGAGAAATTGAATTCATTACATGCAGCAGATGATCCAAGAAGGAAGAGACTGCCTTTTAATTTTTTGTAGATTTATATTGTTAGTAGCTTTCCAGCATGAATTCTGATCTGATTTTCAGTGTTTGCAAAATTGTAAGACATGTAACGCTTGCAGATATTTGCACAGAAAGTAGTTCTTAGTTGTTCTCAAAAATTGATGAGAAGTAGAATAATTACCATGTTACAATGCACATCCTGCAAATAAGGCTCCATTTAGCAGTTTTCATGGCCTTTTTTCCCCCCTTCTTTTTTGCTTGTGTTATGCAGCATTTTGTCCATACCACATTGGTCACTTCTCCATTGTTGGCCTGGGCTTTGAGGAATATGTAAGTACTGTTTCATAATTTCAAAATGAGAAAACTGATGCTATTCATTTAATCACAATATTTTTGTAGCATTCTTCCACTTGTGATTTGCAGAAATAAACTAATGTGTCTCTTGTTTTTTCTCCTAAAACCATTTTTAATCTATGATTTAAAAAGTTCTGTCACTCTTATCCCACTTTCTCCATCATATACATTTTAAGTGAGGTTTCCTCCTTTTACAAAAAATACATTTGGGGTTTTTTAACAGCCTCTGGTTCCTCATGTACATTTTTTATTTGTCTACTGAGTGATTTTCATTGATAATAGGTAGTGAAAGCTAGGAGGTAGTGGGGTAGTGTAAGGTGTCACTTTTTGTTTCATATCTAGAGATTGTTTCATGTTTGAGGAAAGTAGTTCTTAGACTTTTCCAGTAAATGTAAACATTTTCTAATCTTGATGGAGAAACCAAAAAAGTAGTAGATTATTAAAATATGTAAAAACTAAAGAAACTTGCAATTCTTCTCAAAGAGTTGATATTTGGCATTTATCTTAATTCATAAAACCAAGATCTTTTAAGAGACTGATAAACTTTCCCATTTTTCCTTCCCTTCCAGGTCCAAGCATCTCACTTTGAAGGCTTGATTACAACAATAGTCGGATATGTTCTGCTAGCAGTGACTCTAATTGTTTGTCATGTATCCTCTTGTTAGTAGTTACCTGGTTCAGATTTTATATGTAAAAAAAAATACAAGAGGCCTGGACATGATACAGATGCAGTTAATTTATGATTTTGCTCTGCTCTTTTGGTGAAATTAGAAAAAATGGTCTCTGATAAAATACATATTTCCTATTTCACTTTTTAAATAAAATTTTCTGTTGTTAAAAGCCATGTAATATAGTGTTTCATATTAATCAAACTATGTTATAAAGTATTTTTCAGTATTATTTTCTTGACAAAACTATTCAGGGTTTGGCAGCACTTGTTAAGTTCCAGCGATCACGTCGTTTATTAGGAGTTTGCTATATTGTTGTCAAGGTAATCCTTTCTTTTTGTGTGCAACAAAATCCCCTCTCAATTTAAGCTTACGTCATAATTTTCTTACCAATTTCTGTTAAACCAGTGAGATGTTATTTTCTCTTCTTTTCCTAAAGGTTTCCTTGTTAGTGGTGGTTGAAATTGGTGTGTTTCCTCTCATCTGTGGCTGGTGGCTGGATATATGCTCTTTGGTAAGAATGGAAATATACAGGATAAAATCTTTTTTAACAGTGTTTATATTTAAAGGAAAAAAGTTCTGATGAGAAGAGAATTGTTGCTATGAGCTTGACAGCACTCCTTTTTATACGCATAGTGTTTGTAGGGGGAAAGGGCTTTGTTTTCCTTTATGCTTCTAAATAAAAATTAACATGCTACATTAAAATAAGTTCCTATCCTTTTTACTGCACTTAGAAGACCACTCTGATAGAAGACCACTCTGATAATGAGCTTATAGGCAAACCTGTATACTGAATAAACTTCTTTATGTAGCCGTCTTGTGTGAAATGATAATGACTTCATATTTTAATAGTTGTTAGTCTCTTTCTGTTTTAACAGAAATCTGTGTTTGCTTGGAATTGAGAAGGACAGTTTTTCTGTCCTAAAAAATAATTGTTTAATTTAAAATGGGGAAAGTAAATTTCTTCTAACCTTAGTACAAACAGTTTTTTACTTAAGGGAATAAGTGTTTGCTTCCATCACAGTGCCGCCTGGTTTGAACTGATTTATATCTTATGTAGTGTATCATAGAGTACCAGGTTGGAAAGGACCTCAAGGATCATCTGGTCCAACCTTTTGTAGTAAAAGCACGATCTAGATAAGATGGCCCAGCAACCCCTGTCCAGCTGAATCTTCTAAGTGTCCAATGTTGGGTACTCCACCACTTCCTTGGGGAGATCATTCCAATGGCTGGTTGTCCTTGTTGTGAAAAATTTTCTTCTTGTGTGTAATCAGAAGCCCTTCAGAAGTGTTTGAGTTAACTTCTTTCCTATTCTGTCAGAAGAAAGAAATTGATCAGAAATTGATCTTTATTTGCTGCTCTTATTGTAAATTGTTCCCTTTTCCCTCTAAATAAATGCTGTAATTATTTATGTGTTAGCATGAGGCAGACATTTAAATTAAATGCCTAGTAGTATATATGAACTAGAGTAAACAAAATGAGTAACTGTGGAGGTTTGTCAAACTTTATTCATACTTCTTTTCTACTTACCTTCTAGGAGATGTTTGATGCCACTTTGAAAGACAGAGAACTGAGCTTTCAGTCTGCCCCAGGTACCACAATGTTTCTGCATTGGTTAGTTGGAATGGTTTACGTCTTTTATTTTGCATCCTTCATTCTTTTACTGAGAGAGGTAAGTCTATAAGAACAAGATGGGTATGTAACATAGCTAGGGAAACTTGCATGTTGAACTGCTGGTTAAATCTTTCATGTGTGGGTACTGCTGCTACTGTGCTTTGTGTATCTATATTGCATTTCAACCTTATGTGAAAAGGGCCACACTGGTACTTGCTGCAGTGGAAAGTTATGATTTACAGTGTATTTTGCATAGTAGTTTTTAGTTTACAAAGAGCCCTTAAACATGGGTGTTGCCTTCAGATGTGTCTGTATACTCATCAGTTGTTTAAGATTGCTTTATACTTGAAAATTAAGCTTGTAATTGGCTATCGCTTCTCTACAGTAATGCTTCCTTTGTTTTATTTCTGTACTGTTTTGTTGAAGTTCGTTCAGCAAATACCTCTGTTATGTTTGAAACTTATTTACTGCAGCAGTTATCCAAAATGAAAGTCAAAGAATACAAAGATAATTATCTCTTCATATATTGGTTTCTATTTTCTACTTCAGGTATTGAGACCTGGTGTCTTATGGTTTCTCAGGAATTTGAATGATCCAGACTTTAATCCTGTGCAGGAAATGATTCACTTACCTATTTATAGACATCTCAGGAGGTTTATCTTATCAGTGGTAAGGACTTTTCTCAAAAATTTCTTTGTTTGGGAAGAAAATTTCATACATTAGTTCCCGTATATGCTACTGTGTATTTAAGGAAAAGCATTTTCACCATGAAGGTCATTAGACACTGGAAGGAGCTGCCAACAGAATCAATGTTGTTTAAGATACTCAAAGCTCAGCTGGATAAGATTCTGAGTGACCTGATGTAACTAGGTCTGCTCAGGGCCAGAGCTTGGGGTAGTTTACCTCTAAAGGTCCCTTTCCAAACATTTTACTGCTCTATCTTCTCATTATGTAAAATCACAGGAAATGTTTGTATAGTCAGACAAGTGTTTATCATTGTGGATGTTGTAAATTGTATAATGCTTTCATGATGTTCCTAGTTATCGCAGTAAACACTGTGCATCCAGTTCAGTTAAAGTAATGCAGGAGGGGTAGAGTAACTTTCTAGTTAAATTTTGGATTGGATTTGGACTGGATGGTGTTCTCACCAGTGGCACCTGTTTCAAGATTATCTTTAAGACACTGAAAACAAGAAAAGTCTTTTCCTTTTGCCTGTTTGAAGTTTGCCTTGCATGCAGTAAGGGGAGGGTCTTGGGCTGTCTTTAACGTAAATGCCACATCAACTGTGAAAACCGGTATACTGAACTGTTGTTATTTGACGTATTGTCTTAATAGACTTAAGGTGCTTTGAGCAATGAAAGCTCGTAGATTTTAGTTCTGTTAGAGAGCCCTTCAGTACGAGAGGAGCTGACTGTTCCACCTTTTGGAGTATTTTCTCCTTAGATAATCATAATGCTTTAGCTGCCTGAAACTGTGTCACAGCAAGTGGCCCAAATACAAGCAAATATCTGCTTGTTGCTAAAGGTCTTGGAGATCTTGTGTTGGAAATTGCCTTTACTTAAACTTCACGTTTTAATTTGCTTAGCTAATTAATGCAGAACTTTTTCCAGCCTCATGCCATCCTTCTGTTTTCTGCTCATTCAGCAAGACAGGAGAATGAGCAAGCGGCTGGGTAGATGTTTGGCTGTTAGTCAGGGCAAACCCACCTCACAGGAAACATGCCAGCGAGATGGGTGGGAAACAAGGCTTGGTTGTTTCTGCTATTCAGACTAATTTATTTAAGTTCCTTGTTGCAGATTGTCTTTGGATCAATTGTACTGCTCATGCTGTGGCTTCCTATACGCATTATTAAGTATCTCCTGCCTAACTTCCTTCCATATAATGTTATGCTTTACAGGTAAGCATTAATTTTTTTAAAACAAAGTGTTTTTCAGTCTCCCTATAACTAGAAAAAAGTGCACTCTTTGAACATTAATGTGACACTGTTTGTCATGTTATTTTAAATATTCATTGTTCTGGAAAAGTAAAAAGATAAACAATGTGGATACATCATACAATTTGTCAAAAAGCTACTAGGGAGAACAAAAGGCATTTTGAATTACTTCAGTGATGGTAACTATTTGGTTTTTACATGCTCTCAGAATACGCTTCCCTTCAACTTTTTAATAGGAAAGTTGCTGCGGTGTTTCTTTTTCATGTTCGTTCCTGATTATCATTGCTTCAAGAATAAAAGGGTATCTGTAACTGCATTTCTTTTTAATGATAGCAGTATCTTTCCGTTTCTAAGTAATGATTGAAACAGCAATGATAGCTAATAAAAGAGCAAATAATATTCCCTGATATGATCTTTCTCAACACTTTTTCTTATATATCCTGTGTACCTAAGTGCCTAAACATCCATGAACACTTAACCTGTGCTCAGGATAGTATATAAGGAAAAATGTCTGCAAAAACCTAATAATTGTTCCTATTTTTTGTCATGATAGTCTTAATGTGATTCAATATAAAAGATTACTGTCAGAACGTTCCTTACATTTGACTTCCTGCTCTTCCCATTGTTTCTAGTGATGCTCCAGTAAGTGAACTTTCCCTAGAGCTCCTTTTGCTTCAGGTGGTGCTTCCAGCTTTGCTAGAACAAGGGCATACAAGACAGTGGTTGAAAGGTCTTGTACGAGCATGGACTGTTACTGCTGGATACTTGCTGTAAGTACAGAAAGCCAAAATCAACTACAAGCGTTGTGTCCAGCTTAGCCTTGTAACAGGAAGGTAGTGGGCTTTCAAGACTTAGCCCAACAAGTAGCTTTAATAACTATTTTATACATAAACATGATGAAAAACTTCTAAAGTTATTTCCTTCCTGTAAGTAGTAGTTGTACCTACTTCTGGATGAGTCTTTGACAAGTAACTCTTTTGGTGTACTATTACAGAGTCTGGTTAGTAAAATATCTATAAAAGTGTGACTAACAGCTTGTTAACTTACCTTAAAGAGGTAGGTGTCAGCAGAGCATTACCCTGAGTCATCTAAGTAAAATTCTAGTGCACATCTTGTATGTCTTCTTATAAAAAGGAAAAACCAAAAAAGAAAAAAAGTATTTGGAATGTTAGGCAAGGAAAAAAGTGAATTAAAGTGGAAAGGTATTAAAGTTGAATACTTTTAAAACTGGGGATTTTAAAGTTAAAAGTTCAGTCTCCAAAGAGGATAAAGCTCTATCTTTCACAGCTAACGTAAATGATCATACAAAGTGAGGTTCTTTGATTTAGACTGCCAGGCAGAGTTCTAGCACTTGAAATGATTTTTTAGTTTGTTTGCCACATTAGTCAAGAAAAAATGAAGGTTGATTTTGTTTCTATAAAGTATTAAATTTAACTTTTAAGTATATTGGCATTCTCCCACCATGTCTTCTTGCTCATTGTGGGTCATGCCAGTGCAGCACTACTAGGATGAAGATTCTTTGCTAAGATATGTCTGAGAAAATTAATGAAAGACTTCTTTCTTCCACTGTAATTCAAAATTTTTTTTTTTTACTTTTCGTAAGGAAACTTTTCCCACCCCTGTTCTCATAGTTTGCATTTTGGAAATATTTTTTTTTTAATTAATTTGTCTGTGTTTTGATGGTGTTTAAGTATGACACAGGAAGATGATTTCGGAGATCATGATATTAAAGGCTTTGCTTTCTCCACTGTTGCAGCCATTAGGGACAATTATGAAATACCTGTTCAGCAATTTTAGTGGAGCAAAGATTAAAATATCTTTCTCTGCTTTTTTTTTTTTTAAAAAGCAAACCAATGAAAATGGTTTCATTGACTGTGGGTAGAATATCTGCATGCATCTTACTGCTAATAAAATTTCTGCTAAAGCAAAGAAAAATTAACTTCTACATGCTCATATTGGGTTTGGGCTTTTTTTTTTAATTGGCCTCCAATAAATATCTATTTGCTAATGATGTGTGCAGGAAGTATCAATGGAATACTTTTTAAAGTAAATTGACTCTGGGATTGATGTTCTTAAAGTTGTGATCAGGTTTTGAGCAATTAAGAATCTTCTTGAAAGACTTTGCCTGACTGTATTTCTGAACACATGTCTATAGCAACACAGTGCGGTCCTTGTACAGTTTAGGTTTGAAGGCAATTGTTTCCAATAGAGTTTAGAAGCAGTACAGTAAAAGCTGTCAGTTGAGCTGCCTGCTTAAATGAACTGAAATATTGATGCAGGTTTCTTTTATATGCACAACTCTAATACCAGCTGTTGTTTTTAAAGCAAACAGATAAGTGATCTTTATCTGTGGCTGTATTCCCACTGATCATGCACTCAAACTAGCATTTTTCTTCTACAGTCTGTTTTGGATGACATTGAGTACATTATCAGAAAATGGGTTATTTCACCAAAATTCTGCCAGTGCTCCTGTATAAGTTTTGTACACTTTGCACTCAGTAGGCCTATCTGTAAGATTCTCATTCGTATGAAACAGAGCAAAGCTGAAATGTTGATTGTTACAGGGATCTCCATTCTTACCTACTCGGTGACCAGGAAGAGAATGAAAACAATGCAAATCAGCAGCCTAACAACCAGCATGCTCGCAATAATAATGCCATTCCAGTTGTGGGAGAAGGTCTTCATGCAGCCCATCAAGCCATACTTCAACAAGGAGGACCTGTGGGTTTCCAGCCTTATCGTAGGCCTTTAAAATTCCCCCTCAGGGTACGTGTATCTAACACATTAAGAGAAAAGGGAAAAGCATTTGAAAAATGGGTGTAATTTTTTTTTTTAAGAAAGGCTTAGCCCGCATGTTATCAGACATTAAGTGCTGGGTCATGTTGTTTTGTACAATCTGCATCTTTTTAGAAAGTAGATTTGCAGTTATTCTCACTCTAGCTTTCTTCAGCCTGTTACTTGAGACCTTCAATTGCCATTTTATATGTAGATCCCATTCATGCTGTGTATTATCTATTAGTTCATGTCTTATTTTCCTATGGTTAGTATAGGAGAGAAATGTGATAAACCCCCAGCAAAGAGGTATTTCAGGAGTGTCTCTAACAAGTCATGGCTTTCTTGAAGACATGCTTTGGTCTTGCAGCTGAAGTGTATTTTAAACTTTTTTCTTTATTAGAAATTAAATGGAGAACTTTTATTAAACATAGAAAGATTTTACAGTATTTGAAAGTTCTAAATCCCTACAATTAGAAAGGAAATGTTGTTGACAGATACTTAACTCCCTAGAACAATATATAGGTCAAACCAGAACTCTGAGTTTATCAAATATAAACTTAAATACAGCTCATTTGCTATGGTATAGGTCAGGAATGGAAGAAAAGGCTAAACAGTGCAGTATTGCTTCTGAAGTTTCCTTAAAATGCTCAATCTAGCAATATTCTCATAACAAAGTAAGAAATAAAACTCTTTTTTCCTATAGATCTCAACCTAGTAGAACTGAAAATGAATTTGAATGTATTTTAGGATTTCACAACTTGTGAGCTTTTGTTTGTTTGAAGTTGGGGCTTCAGGGTGAGGGGGGCGCAGAGTTAGTACCCTCCACTGCTGTTTTTATCCTCTGAAATGGCTTTCCACAGGAATGCATGAGCTAAAACACTGTTGCACAGGAAACACTGTGAGGAAGTAGCTGAGGGATGAAAAGGCTAGGGAAGCAGAATGAATTTACCCTTCTCATAGCAGCTGCTGCTACCTGAGTTTAGTCGTAACAGGAAGTTAAAGCATGCTCTGACTGAGACCAATTTAATCTAACATAAACATGCACTTACTGCCAAAAGGAGTGGCGCTGGTCTTCTTTCCATGACAATTCCTCCTTTCTTCCTTTCTTAGCATGAATGCCTGTGCTACACAGTGAGCTGGAACAGGAGACTGATCCCATTTTAAGTTGTTCTTTGGAGACTTCTGTAGAATGTAGAAATAAAAAGAAAATCTGATTTAACTGAAATTTCTTTCCATTGTTTTCATCAAGAGATATGACAACCACTTGCGCAATCTCAAACACCTGGTAGCTCACTGATACGATTCTATGTCCCAGGTTCCAGTTTAATGATTCGTTAAATAATGACTCATTCAGGATCACTCTTGGTACTTCAGTTGTGATTTTTGGTATATTGACCTTGGTTCTACTTGGATAAGTTCATCTTACAAAAAAAAGTGTCTTACTCACAGACTTGCACTATGGAACAACACCGTATTTTAATTACTTTCTCAATTGGGATTTTAAGCATTTGAGAGAAAAAAAATCAAAACAGTGTAAACATCTGATATTTTCTATGCTTTCATTATTTTTTCTCATTTTAACCAAGTTGTAAGAACCTAGAAAGAAGGTGGTTTATATTCATTTATTATTTATATA
>NW_010411915.1:19595-33210 GCF_000710305.1 Buceros rhinoceros silvestris | reverse complement strand
AATTTATTTAAATATATTTCATTTAATAATTTAAATTTAAATTTAGTCATTTCTGTGTATTGTTATTAATTTTAAATACATGGATATTATATAATGTTTGCATGTAGTTTTAGTATATTTATAGTATGAGGGGAATCAGTCGGATAGGAAACCTATTACGCCTGGCACAAGCTTCAGTTCAATGATCTACCTCATGTTTTTAATAAAATAAACTTAATGAGATCATAAATAGAGCAAAACCTACAGTGTGAAGTCTTACACTCACAGCCTGGCATATCTTCCTTTGTCTTGCTTAGCTTTCTTACCTAAGCACCCAAATAATGATTAAGATTCTATAGCTAAAGCTTCAGTATGTCATGTGAGCCACATCAACAGACAATGCACACATTTTTAGCCATTGCAGAAGTAAAATCAATGTGTTAAAGCTCAAGCAACTTTCAGGAAACACATTTTACTTTCATTCATCTGTGTGTATTGCTCAGATGATAAAACCTATGGACAGCTGTATCAGATCAGACCTAGGGTCTGTTCAGCCATGTAATTTCTGAAAAGTTTCAGGTAGAAAATACCATGTGATAGGGATAGTAGAAGGGAAAGCACAGGTTTGCTGTTGCGTAGTTTTGACCTTGTGTAGAGGTAGCATGGAGAGTGCTGTCTACTGCAACAGTTATACAACTTTCACATGTATATTCATAACTGGGGTTCCACCACCAAGATGCACCAGGAAGGCAGACTGATGGAAGGATATATACTATCCGTTGCAAAGGTGACAGGCAATATTTTAAGCGCATCTTTTCATGACGTTCCTAGAAGTAAAATCTGATTTCTGAGACCTCTGGTGGCCAAAATAATATAATATCTAACATCCCTGGTCATATTATCAAAATTTTATCTAGCTGTGTATTTCGCAAATATTGATCTAGACCCAGCTGGGTGTTCAATCTTTATTAAAAATGTTTTAGCTCTTTTGTCTCTAATCTCAGAAGCATCAACACATTCTTGTAAAGGTAGCTTTGTCAAACAAAAATACCCTGCATTTAATAAATGTTTCAATAATCCATTTTCCATTGAAGAACCAGAAGACAGTACATTGAATTTTATTATGTTTTGCGTTCACAAAGATTGAAAATTTGTGCTAATTCCCTTTGAATTCTAGGCTCTATATTTAATTTAAAATTGTTGATTTCTTATCTATTTCTATGTTGGTATTTGTTGTCTGCTATGCAGACTCAGAAGGTGATTTCAAAACCAGACACAACTGCTAGTGTTCATCTACATCTGATATAAGCACATGTCTTTCTCAGCAAAAGAGGAAAAAATGTAACTTCTTGTGCATTTAGTACTGCTGATAATTACTATTCCTCATTCACCTCAGTCTCAACTTATGTTTCGGTAAGTTCAGAACGAGTGGAAATGCATTGCAGATGGCTGGAAACAGACCAAGAGACAAAGCAAAGCAAATGTTAACTTCACCTTGTTTTTATACGGTTGTGTTACTTCCATTGTTTGTTGATAGGAGTGGGGGTGGAACACTTTACTGCTAAGAAAGAACATATGGTCTTCTTATTATACAGCATTAAAATCCCAAACCCTAAGCACATATTTTGTGTGCTAAATGATTAATAAGCTGTATTAGATATTCTCAAAAATCTAAAAACTAAGTCCAAAGTAATGGAGTAAGTAATTTTGAGTAAGTAATTTTGAAGAGACCATTGCAATTAAGGGAAATTATGACTTTGAGTTTATCTCTTGTCTCCACATTTCTTATGTTCACAAGTATCATACAAAGGCAGCTGAATTTTATGGAAAATACTCAGGGGGAAAAAAAATAAAAGGACCTCAAGCCTGAATATCCTTTTCCAGAGTAAAAAACACAATAGAGTGCATTATAAATCAAAATAAGCATAACCATGGAACTAGTTGAGAAGAGTTTCAATCTGAATTGGCCAATAAGCTGTAATGACTGTATGTGCTCTCCAAACTTTGAAAAAACACACTATATGCTACCCAGGATGAGCAGTGATTTCCACAGTAATAAGCTTTGTAGTAATGTAAAAAAAAAGTCCCACCCAAACTACCTATGCACACTTATACCGAAAATTTGATCTCGTAATAACACCCACCAACAGTTTACGCTTCTGTCATGTGATTACGGTATTATACAAATCAAGAAGTTTTCCTGATCAACAAATCTTGCTTGGTAAATGGAGTGTTTGCCCTTACACCTTTAAAATTGTATCTTTATAATCATTACTAAACCTTGGAAGACTGGTGAGTTCTTGGTAGTATTTATTATAATTCCAAGCAGTGCTTATAATTTGTTTTCCTGAAAAAGAATAAAGGCATCATTGACTTCAAAAGGCAGCATGTTAAAAGCATGCATTCTTTACAGTTGTTACTATGGTATTACTTAACAACTAAATCAAGCTAGGCACTGTAAAAATTGAAAGTAAACACAGTTCTTATCTTGAAATTTAATCTGTTAGTGTTAATCTGGTTTAGAGTACTATAATTTTGCTGTATCCATACTGTATGTACTGCCCAACATTTTGATTTAACACATATTCGCTATCCCTAAAATGAATAATTTTATGCTTTGTGCCGTTATTAACACACATGGTTTAATGATAGTTTTGATTATGCAACTGGTGTGCAACAAGCATGTGTTATAAACCATCGTTATACAGGGTGTATGGGTCAATATGAAATTTACATTTTTCAACTAAATACTTTAATTTCACAGAAACTTAATAAATTAATTCAGTATTATATAATTGAATTTACAAGTAAGTAATTATTCTGGTCACAAGATGACAAGGGAGTTTGCCATGGACATCCCTTGATTCTGATTAAAGCTATTAAGAAGACAACTGCACTTCTAGTATGAAGCAAATTAGTAGTATAGCACAAACTAGCACAGCTAGAAATCTTTTCAGATAGCCACGTGTTTTGTAGAAATTACCTTACAAAACAGTTTGGAAGATAGACTTTCTCTCATTTTCCTCTGGGCTGAAGTATGCATTATTTAAGTATGTATGATTTGCTGAAAGTAAGCATAGTGGATAGAACCATAGAATCACAGAATGCATTGGGTTGGAAGGGACCTTTCAAAGATCATCTAGTCCAACCTTCCCCGCAGTGAGCACAGACATCAAACCTGACCTGGAATGCTTCCAGGGATGAGGCATCTACCATCTCTCTGGGCAACATGACCCAGAGTTTCACCACTCTCACTGAAAAAATTTCTTCCCTCTATCTAGCCTAAATCTCCCCTCTTTTATTTTAAAACCATCACCCCCTTGTCCTGTTGCAACAGGCTTTGCTAAAAAGACCATCCTCATCTTTCTTAAAACCCGCCTTTAAGCACTGGAAGGCTGCAACAAGGTGTCCCTGGAGCCTTGTTTTCTCCAGGCTGAGCAATCCCAACTCTCTCACCCTGTCCCCAAAGCAGCGGTATTCCAGCCCTTTGACCATTTTTGTGGCCCTCTTCTGGACCCGCTCCAACAGGTCCATGTCCTTCTTGTGCTGAGTACTCCAGAGCGATGTAGTACTCTAGATGAGATCTCGCCAGAGCAGAGTAGAGCAGCAGAATCACCTCCCTCCATCTGCTGACAGTGACTCTTTTCATTCAGCCCCATATACAGTTGACTTTCTGGGCTGCAAGTGAACATTGTCAGCTCATGTCCTTCGAGTTTTTCTCTGCCAGGTGACTCTCAATCCCGTCATTACCCAGCCTGTATTGGTATCAAGGATTGGCCCAAATCAGGTGCAGGACCTTGCACATGGCCTTGTTGAACCTCGTGAGGTTCACATGAGCTCGCTTCTCCAGCTTTTTATGGTCCTTCTGTACGACATCCCACCCCTCAGGCATGTCAACTGCACCACTCAACTTGATGTCATCTTCAAACTTGCTGAGGGTGCACTCAATCCCACTGTCTATGTCACTGATGGAGATATTAAACAGCACTGGTCCAAGTATGGACCCCTGAGGGACACAACTTGTCACCGATCTCCATCTGGACATCAAAGCATTGATCACTACCCTCTGGATACAACCATCCAAACAATTCCTCATCCACCAATCAGTCCACCCACCAAACGCCTATCTCTCTAATTTAGAGAGGAGGATGTTGTGGGGAATTGTGTCACAGGCCTTACAAGAGTCCAGATAGATGACATCTGTAGTTCTTCCCCTGTCCACCAATGTAGTCACTTTGTATAAGGCCACTAGGTTGGTCAGGCAGGACTTGCCTTTGGTGAGGCCATGCTGGCTGTCTCAAATCACCTCCCCATCCCCCATGTGCCTTAGCAGATCTTCTAGGAGGGTCTGTTCCATGATCTTCCTAGGCACACAGGTGAGGCTGACAGGTCAGTAGTTCCCAGAGTACCCTGTTTATAAATGGGTGCAATGTTTCCCATTGTTCTACAAGTCTGAGCTAAAAATTTCAAAAGGTTTGCTTTGTTCATGCATGATACTCTAAGAGGTGATTCTCTCATCATTTTTGTTACTAGTACTGTTAAAGATTCAGACATTTTATGAGACGTGTATGTTTTTAGAGTGGTTTTGAAACACAGCAATTTGCATTACAGCTAAAGTAATACACTAATGCGTTGCTTGTGCAACAGCTTACTCTTATTTCAACTCGGAAATGAAAATGTAATGAAACAATTCCATTTTGATAAGCATTGATTACTCTGTAGACTGTTTAATTTTTCAAAACCATTTTCATAACATTCACATCTGGTTCTATGTCAAAGAGATAAACTTAACATGTGTGTGTTTTGTTAGTAATCTCTCAAATGGATTGAATACACTTATCACTGCTTCAGGAATAAGTGAGTAATACTAAGTGATGCATTGTTAAGTGCAACATTAAATAAAAGCCCATATCTTCTAGCATAAAAAAGTAGAGTTACATCCTGTAATGAAATTCATGGACTAGCTGAATTCTAGGTGTACTTTTATACAATCTGACACTGAAGAACCACAAATGCTGAACACCTAAAATACATGCGTTTCCTTGTAGATCGTTGCTCCAGATCATTGTTCTGTAAGTCATTCTTCATGAAAAGCTATATTAACCTAAACACACTGCAAGTTTGAAAGTTATTGAAACATCGTCTGTCACTTGCAGTGATACATAATGAGGAAAAATGTGACAGGTCTTTTCCCCCGATTTCTCTCATGTTTTCTGTTAATCCTTTCTCTTTACAGAACAACTTTCATATGCTTAAATAAATAACATCTCATAACATTCAATAAATAAATAACATCTCAAACTTGCAATGCCATTTACTTCTAGGTAAATACAAGCTCTTAAATAAAGGTGAAACTGCTTAGTATTAAGTTATTTGTGATTAACCTTTGATTTCCTGACCCGTAACTCTATCTGCAGGACACAGACAGGTCCAACCTTTCATCCTTTGCTTTCCCATCCCTGCAGGATGCTTCTGCTGTTGTCAGGCAGGCAGTATGCTGTGGTGGACTCCCTCTTTTGCAACCTGTTACTGTTAAAAAGCAAGTCTCTGGGGCATGACAATAAACACTGGTTGTATTGTATTATTTTTTTTCTCTCATCAGTTGAATGGAGTGGTTTGTTCTTCATAGAATCATAGAATGCTTTGGGTTGGAAGACACCTTCAAAGGTCATCTAGTCCAATCCCCCAGAACCCCATCAAACCTGACCTGGAATGGTTCCAGGGATGGGGCATCTACCAACTCTCTGGACAGCCTGTGCCAGTGTTTCAACACCCTCATTATAAAAAATTTCTTCCATATCCTCTCTTTTAGACTAAAACCTACTCCTTGTCCTGTTGCAACAGGACCTACTAAAAATTTTGTCCCTTTTTTGTGTTGTCATTATGTGTCTCCATAAATATCCATGGTACTTTTACAAGCAGCTCTCCAGACAATGCTTCAAATAAAGCAGAATGTACTCAGGCTGCCTGGGTTTATTACCTGCTATAGCACAAATATCTCGATTTACCCTTATCTAGGTGTTGTAGGAAGGATTTTCAGCTTTTTAGCCTCAAATTCTTTCCCCCAAATTTGACTGAAGTATGCTCTCTCATCACATTTGAGTTAGCTCAAACCAGGACATCTCTGAAATGTTGAAGTGAGACTCAAGGGCTCTCCCTCATCCTCCTTGCTGTAGTTTCCCCCCAAAAAGAATGCAAGCACTTGGGCAGGGTGCCTGGCAGGCACACCAACACCGGTCCAGGTGATGCCACGCCCATCCAGCATGTGCAGGGGAACTAGATACTGAGCACCCTGAATGCATTTACTGGTAGGAGCTGTCTGCAATTTAGGGACTGGTGGTGTCCTTATGTCTTGTGCAACTTTTCCTTCTGCAAAATGGATGAAAAAAGAATAGCATGATTTATATAGAAGTGTTTAAACCACTTTAAAATATGTGATCTTCTAAATTATTGTGATAGTTTGTCAAGAAAATATTTGATAGTATTTTCTAATATGTTTCACATAGAACATAATGGTAATTATTAAACAACTTGGAACCACGAGCTTATTATTTTAAAACACAATTCATATTTCTTGTTAACTGAAACTTACTCCTACAACAGAATTCTTACCTATGCTTCCCAGTAACATTTCAAAATGCAGGCCTCATGAAGCACAATATATTCTACTCTAAGATTTATATTAGAATAGAATAAAATTTACAAAATTATTGAAAGCTGGACTCGTGCAGAAAAATAATTCTACAATTCCAGAAGGGCTCTGAGATTTCTAAATGAAACTTGTGAATAAAACATTTTTTCCTCAGAGGAATACATTTTAGGCCAACTTTTATATGGCTTTCATAAATTTTACACTAAATTAATGCCATTTAATGATTTCTAAATATGATTTTTAAATATTTCAAAATTAAGAACAAACATTTCCATACCAAAAGTAAACACTATTCCAAAAGTGTACCAAAGTGGAATGTTTTGATAGCATCAGAATTAATTTAAATTCTGAAAGAATTTCAACAGAAACAGTGAGAAAATATCAATGAATAAAACCTAGACATTGTAAAAGTCTTAAGTAAGGCTATTTGATTTTGATCATTTTGGTGGATGATTTTATTACGGCAACATAAACAACTTAGTAATAGAACTGTTTTTTTTCCCTCGAGGGACATAGTGGCAAAATATCAAGGGTACATAGAGAGGGCACAATTGTTATTCCACTATAACGAAATTACCAAGTAGCAGTATGTATTCTGATTTCAAATATGAAGCTACCACTTATTTTGTCATCAATAATTTTAGCAATGACCTTGATATTACCTCAGACATCTTCCTTCAAAAGAGAAGTTTTCTGGAAGCACTTGTATTCACAAGAAAGCTTTGATCTTTTTAGTCTCTACAAGTTTTCCCATTCTAAACCATAAGAAGCATTCTAGAACAAACTTTTTTGTGCAGGGCTGTCTAAACTAGAACGTTTTTTACCATTACAGTGTTTGTTTGCTCATGGCTATCATACATAATTTTGAGCATTGAATCATGGCTGTGTATAAATTATTTGTGGATCATAGATCAGAAATATAGCATGGTTTGGGATGGAAGGGATCTTACAGATCATCTAGTTCCACCAGCCATTCTCTGTGGACAGGGCCACCTTCCACCTTCCACTAGACCAAATTGCTCCAAGCCCCATCCAACTTGGCCTTAAAGTCATCTATGAGAGATCATCTATAATTTCTGCAAGTATTTTAAACCAATCTAAAATTTATTTTATTTTCTTCCTCTTCCAAATGAATTAAATAATAATATCATCTGTTTTATTACAGTTGATTACAGTTCTTACAGTAATCTAAGTTATCTAGTCATCCCAATTTCATAACGTAAGTGGATATAGTCAACAACAATATGGTTTATTTTGTAATGGAAGTGTTTTGCAAAACAACATACGAGCTTAACATACTTGGAAACTAAGTAGCACTGAAAAAAATTTCTTCTAATTGCTTCTTGTGTTTCTGCCACTGGACAGATACATTACAGTTTGCTGAACACCAAAGACCTAATAATGCATAGATCTCACTGGGTTTCTGAATATAAGCACTCGTATAACAAATAAATATAAATATGTATTTAATAGCTATTTTAAAAGATATCTTTACCTGCAGTGGTGCAGAAGAACAGAGTATCCTTCCCAACTGTATTCCTAGCATGCATCACTAGCTAAATGGTAGCATTTTAAATAGGTAATTCAGATGTGCCTGGGGGCAACACTATCAGGGACACCACCACTGAGCTTTGGAAATTGTTTAAGAGTAATGGATTAATTCAGTAATACAGCTATGTGTGAACATATACTGTGATTACATATATCCTGATGAATAATTAGATTTTGTTATACCTTTTATTAGTGAGCCTCCTGGAATGTTTATGAGATATAGCGCTTGACCCATGGCTAACATTATGTTATCTGAAATGTGTCGCTGTCTATCCTTAGAAAAACTTAGTATTATATCAAAACAAAGCCAGCAACCTGATTACCACATCTAAAATAAAGTTCAAATGTACAGAGGGAGGGAGAAAATACCATTTTACACTTTTACAACAGAATAAACTTCTCTAACTTCAAGAAAATGGGACATCACAAGTTTTTTAATTCCTTTTTGTTTTCATTTTATATTAATGAATTAAAAATATCAAGATTTTTTTCTCAGTACTGATATAAACTCATCTGAAAGTAAGAGGAATTGTTCCAATTTTATAGTTCATTCTGCAAAATAAGGGCTTCTATGTTAGTTCCTCATCCAAAATTAGTTATCGTAGCTTTTATTCTTATGTTATTGTTTTATTTTATTGTTTGTTTTATGGAAGCAGGAGGTTTTTACAAATTTATAAGCTGGATTGATAAACAGAAATGACATAAGCAGATTTCTTTGTCCATAAGGCCTTCCTCATAATTTTTACTCCTGCAGATCAATGGATCATTCCAGGTGTACATTAGAAATCTAATTAGAGATCAATGAGAAAGTTGTTGGATAATTATTCTCTGAAATCTTGTCATTTGCCTTACAGCAAAGATCATTGCTTTTCAACACCATTTTCAGAATTAAAGTCTTGATTTCAATTACTAATAAAATAAAATTTAAAAATTCAGAAACAATTTAGCAAACAAAACACTGAAGAAAGGATAAGATCTGTAAATTGAAAAGCATAGTAAATTTAACAGAGTTTAGGAATTGCAAAGTTTTTTTATTGCACTGTTAGATGCAATTTCATAGGTCTGTTTCATTTGAGAATTATTTTAGGGTTCTGGAGCTTTGAGACATTTGGGACTTTTGTTTCCTGGAATATGAACTCAGTT
Source organism: Buceros rhinoceros silvestris (assembly GCF_000710305.1). NCBI lineage: Eukaryota > Metazoa > Chordata > Aves > Bucerotiformes > Bucerotidae > Buceros > Buceros rhinoceros. The sequence continues at coordinate 23,885 of NW_010411915.1, read as the reverse complement.
CACCCTTTTTGTTTGTTTTGTTCGGTTTTTTGTTTTGTTGTTCAGCTGTTCAAGTTTGCACTAGAGCTGAATCAAAAATACCCTTTTCTGCTGTGCTGATTTATTGGTGTTTATGGAATAGGCTCATATGTTATCTTTTTTTCCCACTGGCAATTTCCCCTGCAATTTAAGATGAGCAAACCCCAGAAAGCTCTGTCTGAAGTGGCATTTCAAGATATCAGAGTTTAAGGACATTCTAAATACTTCTGTTGACTTCCACACATGACATCGAAATAGATGTGTTTCATAGTTACTTTAGTTTCTATCCTGATATGCAATAGTGAAATAGTTACTCTGTAAATTGACTTAACAATATTTTATAATAGAAATTCTCTATTAGACTTATAAAAAGCCATGTATTCAATATGTTTTGGATATTCTGTGTATGTAGATGATATATGCTTATTCTTACACAATATCTTAGACAAAACATTCACTTCCTTGATTTCAGGAGCTGATGCTGTGGAGGCTCAGTGTAAGAGATTTGAAGTGAGGGCAAGTGAAGGTGGAAAAGTATTGTTTTCTGCAGATGAAGATGAGATTGTCATTGGAGCTGACAGACTGAAAGTAACAGGTACAGTAATAATAAGGTTTCTAAATGGATGTAAAAATTTTTAATACCCTTAGTAATAATTAATCTATCAGTTTTCTACAAAATTTTCATCCACTGGAGAGTAAAAAGTCTTCTCATCATTCTATCATCTGTGATTGCGTGACCAGCCAAAAGATATTGCATAATCTAAAAATCAATTTCTCTAGAGGTGGATTTGGATTTAAGCTCTGCAGGACCAACTATGGTACAAACCACTCTCACCATAGTGATTTGACTCTTATATGTTACAATTAAGCATTGTTTTGTGGTTCCTGTGCCTTTTGTTTAGGTAACACCCTTTCACAATGAAAAAAAAATATAAACAACATATTGTCATGGAGTAGGTCCTTGAATTCTGTCCACAGACTGTGTGACACCTTTAAATTCTTCAGCAAACACATGAAAGCTAGCAAGTCCCTGAGTTGCATCAATCAGACTGCATTACTCTCTATGACATAATACGACTAGTGAAACCTAGCAAGGCATCATAATGTCAAACAACAACTAGAAAAATTTTTTTAGTGTGTTTTCCTCAAGCCCTGGGAGTGCCTTGGGGTTAATATAGAAAGGAGATGTGAAATAACAGAGAAAACAAAAAATTAATATCAAAAAGTAAGAATAAGCTGTGTTTATTTGGAGATGAAACTCTCACATGTAGTTAAAGTGTGGTACTGCAGCAAGAACCTGATGTTATTTTCTTGCTTAGCTATGAATAGTGTCTCTTTGGAAGCACTTCACTGTGAATAGGTTGAATAAATGATGCATTTTGGTAATTAAATTTTCTAAAGCGTGTCCATTTCATGGGCATTTATAAACTGCTGTGGTAATATGGGATTTATTTTATATGTTTTTTCCTCAAAAGAATCCTTTTGTAATGTACAACTTTAAAAAGCAATCTATTGTAAAGCGGTATAAGAAATTATTGATTAATAAAATCTTGAAAGATTAAGTTTACAGCTTCTCATTGATTATCTTTTCTAGGATTTTTATTGTAAATATTTATATAGTCAGGCTATTCCAGAGAGAAATGTATAGTAGAAACAGGATAGTAATCTAAATATCAATATATTTCCCAGTAAGAAAAATATGGAGTCAAAAGTAGTACTTTTTGGTTTAGAGATATTGCAGCTGTTAGACTCTCTCACTTTAAAATTAGGCCATTGGGTGATTTAATTTAGTCTTCTTCCCACCATTGTTACTTTTGCTTTTACTTTTAACTGTGTTAGCTCTTTTCTACTTTATTATTCAAGTAAAGAAGAAAAAAGATTCAACATTTGCTGTTAGAATTTCAGCTATTGTTCAGTTGCACAGGGATGCCTCCTACTGACGAGTTTAACATGTAGCATAAAATTTTGTAGCGAGGGAAGAGAAAGGTTTGATCATACTGCCACAGAGCTGGGAAACAAGTAGCAATAATCATCTATAGCATTGCAGAGTCTTCCTCACTCCCTCTAGAGTTACAGAGCAAGAATATCTGTTTGACTTCTGTTATTTAAATCTAAATACAAAATTTTCTACCTTATGCTTTTATTTCATATTTCTTTTAATTGCAGTATGATCTGTCTAAGATATTCTCACAGCAAAACTTGAAAACACTGTACTGTGCTTGAAAACACAGGCATTGGTGAGAGTAGAAACCTATATTGTGACTCAGCTTTATCCTGGCAGAGTACTTGTTAAAAAAAAACAAAATAAGAAGGCCTAGCTCAATATACATTTTTCTGAGAAACTGCTATGAAAGAAAATTGTTATTCTTTCTGTAAAAACTTTCAGTGTATGTCTCTGTTAGTACAGTTTGTCTTCCTCTTTTTTTCTTAAACCAAACTTCTTGTTAGCAGTGGTAGAACAAGTACTAAGCAAAGTGGAGCTCATCTAGCTATATTCTAAGAAAAACACCTTCTTTTTCGGACAATGTAATGAGTTTTTTTCTCCTCTGACTTTTGACCTCAAAATGGCTGATGATGGCTAAAGGCACATTATCAGAATTTTTTTTCCATTAAACTTACCATGTTTTATCTAAATTATACACACATTTTGCTCTTTTGAAAAAAGTATCTGTCTGTGATTTTTGAAGGAGAAGATTCTGCAATTTAATTATCATGTAGTCTCCTATACATTCTTCTGATCTATATACTTCATTCAGACTTGGCTATAGTGTTCGTCATTTAACCATGAGCTTATCTCTCACCCTTCTTCCAAGACCCACTAAAACAAGAGCATAACTAGATTTGTTACAGGTTTAGGAACCTTCTTCTAAACCAGTTGTACTTGCACATGTGGCTTTTTTATTAACCATGCTTAAAGAAAGGCAAGGCAAAAGTGGATTTGCAGATTAAACCACACAGCTGTTCCGTTACAAGCCATTTCTGTTCTGCAGTCAAATTTAGTTATGTTTTCTAGATGCAGCAAATAAGCTGCATCTATTTTCCTAAATTAGAAAATTTCTAATATTCTAAATTCTAACCTAGACTAGACCGTTTGGAAAATACTGCTCACCTTTATGGAGAACTTATTCATTTTGTTTCCTGTTTTTTTAATTGCTGTCTTCTTTTCTTTGATCCCTTATTGCTGCCTGAGTGGTATAATCTGTTTTATCACAGGAGCTGAAGTCCTTTCTGGATAAAACTGAATGTTATTGCAACAATATTTAATACATTAAGTGTAATAATTTTCCTCTAAAAATAACTAAGAAGCTATTTAAAAACTTGTCAGTTAATCTTTTACCAGTGTTTTTGTAATATGTCTATAGAGTTTAACTGCTTCCATAATTTATTGAAATGCAAAACTTTTCAGATACATGGAGCCTTATGCCTGATATAGTTAGCTGAAGAGCACTTTGTTCCCATGTTTCAAACATAATAATAGATCTAACTGTCAAAATTGCAATGATAATAAGGCTTGCACATAGCTGCTAGCAGTATCAGGAGACTCAAAAAGAAGAGGTATGAACACTTTGCAGACCAGTATGACCTCCTGTGAGCCTTCCTTCTTGTCAAATTACAGTTATGTAGGAAGACAGAAGTTGGAGAACGACAGAAGACAGTGTACTTCAATTTTAATGGAAACTTTCTCAGATTAACAGCAGGACATGTGTAGGTCAAATCTACTTCGACATGAGAACAGTGTCAGGGAAAAGTCCATGAAGAGCTGCAAGTATCTTTTTCATTACATTGAAGTTTATGCTCATAAGTGGGTTCACTATGGCTTTGATCAAAGCTATTTACTTCACTAGATGTAAGATGAGAGCCTTGATATGTCAAGGAAACTTCAGAGGATACCTGCATACTTATATTCTAATAATATTCTAATAATATCCAGAATTAACACGCAGAGGAGTACATCAGTACCTCAGTTTTGATTTTAAGATTATGCTGTAGGACTGCAAGTCTGCAGGTAATTGAAATATAGAAAGGTGTTCCAAAGTAGTCAAAGAAAATTGATATAGAAATATGGCTTATGGCTATAAAAAGGAAATATGAGAGATATATGAGGAAATGAATGTTAATTGAAAATTAGGTTGGAAAAGTAGAAATAAAATATTTATAGTAAGTACTGAAAAGTAGAAAAATAAATTATTATTTTCCGTATATTGTTATTACAGTAGGTGTATATCTAGTGCCTTCAGAGGTTGAATAGAAATTTCAGTATGAATGGGAAAG
>NW_010411915.1:7143-19525 GCF_000710305.1 Buceros rhinoceros silvestris | reverse complement strand
GAAAGAGTATCTTAGATTTGCCACATTCATTTGGTGGATCGTCATTCAGGACAGATGGAGTTGGAGGCAGCACAAGACGAAGGGAAGCACTTAATCACTTTAAGTTCGTTTACACGGCCATATTACGTGACCACCATTAAACTACTGAATCTGATGTTGTAATAAAAAGTTAAACTTTTAAGCAGATATGGCAGACTCCCAATACCCTGAACATTGAACGAACTAGAATTCTTTTATCATCATCTGTCAGTAACAAAAATGCATTACATATAGAGAATTTCTGTGTTTCCTCAGTAATGATTACATTAATATGTACCCCAAAATGTACTGGATGAGTAAGGTTTCTGGTAAGCTTATTTAACAACTTGTTAACAGAGCAACCTGTCAGAGCACTACTCCTGAGATACAACTGTAGAGCTCATTACAAGCATGTATATGTGAACTCCAGGCTTCCGTGAACTGTATTTTTTATAGATAGGCTAAAAGTGGTGAGAACAAATTAATATTTTTTTTATCCAGGACACAGCATAAATAGATTTATATCTTCTAGTTAAGGCTATAATGCATCCAGGCATCTAAGATTACAAGCAATGTGTATGTATATCAGCTGGGAAAACCCAGCAAAATGACACTATTTTGACATTTAGAAAGTCAACCTTTCTATAATCTGTGGTTTCTGAATGCCCCTCTTTCTATATTAAATTTTTTTGTTTTGTTTTTTCATAATAACATCAGTTATAAGAGCAGACAGATTTTAATTCTTTCCTCTCTTTCTCAGCTGCAGTCTATTTAATTCTATTAAATAAGGGCTTATGTTTTTGAGCTGATTCTGTACTTGTCTGACCTGGTCCTTTGCTGAACACAGCCAGCAGCTTATCAAAGTTAGAGAAGAGACTATTTGCTCTATTTTGGTACAGGACAGTATTGACCCAGAGACCGACTCTACCTTCCAGATTGAATCTGGTTTTCCGGTTAAGCCTTTCACACCAAGATTAAGTTAGTGGATATTAGTGACCAATATAAGAATGAATATTTATCCATATCACATCCCAAATCATACTGCTCATTTCCTGATGAAAGACTGTGCAGAGTCCAGAGATGTAATTTAAAGTAGTTCTAGTTTTGAAGTGTCTGAGCAATACCAGGTGAATCCACATGGCCTGTGTAAGAGTCAAAGCCCAGTGGAATACTGCACCATTATTAGTAAGCTGAGATAACTCTTAAACCAAAATAAACCAGCTTGTTTGGAAAACACACACTAAATATTTAGAAGGTTTTGATGCAGGAACTGGATATCAATTTGGTTTAGATTTTGTAGTAAAATTGTAACTCTTAAAACCTGAGCTAAACCTGCCACTCACATGCCCTTGGGCTTTAGTAGTTTTGACAAGGCACATTTAAATTGCAGAAGTCAGACCTATCTCTATTTTTAAGGTACAGCTACCCACTGGAGGGAAAGGTGAATCATAAAGGAGCTCCAGCATTCCCTTTTTCTGCCTTAAAGTACTTGCTTGTGATTTATTTCTGCCTGAAAACAAAATTCTTTTGTTGGAGATAAGGGTCAGGCTGCAAAGCACTGTAGGAATTACATTCAATGAAAAGAGTATTTGGCTGCAAATACTTGTCCTATAATGATGATACTACAGGCCAAAAATACCTCGCTTTGTCCTGGAACAGTATTCTTGTTAGAGGCTAGAAGATGAGATCATTTGGATTTCAGTTTGTAAAACCTTCAGAATAGGAGGAATATTATTACATTTTTAGTAAATATCTCAGGCATCTTACTATTCCAAAAAAATGGAGAGATGTACCTTTTACTATAAGCCATGTAATACACATCAGAACTGAATTCTATCTGAAACCACTACAAAGAGGCTTTTTTATTTTTATCCAATCTTAAGGCAAAATTTTTACTCAATTGTCAGTTCAAGCTCATGTGTTTAATAACCGTAAACTGCATGGTGAGATTATACAAGAATATGACATGACATACTTTTAAAACTTATATGAATGATCAAGAATATCTTGACTTTATATGAAGGTAGAAAGTAGCAGAAAGAATAAATACGGAAACCCCACAGGGAGGTACTGTTTGAGTCCATGGCAGTCACAATTTGAAACAAAGATTTACTCAGAGGAAAAGTTAGATTTCCACCAGTAACTTCTAGGACTTCATTGTTATCCATAGATCTATTTATAAATCAGGTATGGAGTCAAAGCTGTGAAAAACCTAGATTCAAATAATTTCTGCTCTGCAATACATCTCAAAGCTTATTCATAGCAGACTTCTATAAACTAGGAATAATTTCACCTACAGGAAGAAACTCCAGAAAAAAAATTTTATCACCCATGAAAATATGGCCTGCAGACATCAGCCCACATCGTGAATTTAAATTCCTATCCTCATTGTGGCTAATGACGAGTTTACATTTCACAGTGTCTGACAGCATTAAATTCAGCACACCAAGATGCAAACATAATAAACCATCATTACGGCTCTAGAAAAAATATCATCAATATATATAGGCCTTTGTATTTGAATTAAAGGCATATAACAATGTGATTTTGCTCAAGCTTGAGAAAGTTCAAAAGTGTATATGTGTCTATGAAGATTAAGAATTGTAGATAGAAGTGTACAAGAACTCAGAATGAGTAATGTAGATTCCAGAAGAAAGAGTGGCAAAAACCAACATATGTTCTATAAAAGAAATTAAATTATATGTGGTAAGAATCATTTCATAAAAAGAGAATGAAGCAAAACCCCTCAATATCCAGGGAGAAGTGGATGCATCTGAAGAATGCATAACTGCTCTAAGATTCAAAATGCAAATGGGCTTATACTTCATGGGTACTGATGAAAGAGTAAAGATTACCCATGTGGAAAAGTTGTCCACCAAACCAAAAAGATTATTCAGATTATATAGATGATGTATTTTATCACCCCCCCCCCCCCAAAAAAAAAAAAAATCATCAGGTGAGCAGGACTTGTGATAGCATTTTGGAATGTTTGGGGGGCTCTTGTATCTGTTAACTACAGAGATAGACATCTGTTAGGAAAAAAAAGATTGAGATGCAGACTGTACAAAAGATTTGTAGATTATAAGGATGTTGGAAAAGTAACACAAGGAGTGCTACTCATCAGTGGGGAGGATGTGAGAATGTGAAGGTGGAAGGAAAGCTGAGAGAAGGCCACAACCATATAATGACAACATTCCATATTTGAAAGTTACAGGGAAAGAAAACAGCAAAAACAAAATCAAATTTTCTTCCAGAGGTCAGTTTTAAAACCTCAGAGAATGCATAAATAAGACTCGGAGGAGTTCTTGGAAAAAGAAGGATTTGGGATCACAAGCTGAAGAGCATCATGTGAAGCTAGAATGTGTAAATCAGAACAGAGCCTGCAAATCTTCTCCTCTACTCAACAGTGGCAAGGTCCTCTGCAACATCCAGTTTGGTACCATTGTTTAGTGAACAACTGGATAGAATCCAGAGCCACAAGATTGATAAGTTGTCCAGAAGCATGATCTCTGAGGGAAGAGAGAGAAAGATAGTGCTGTTCAGCTTGAAAAAAAAAAAATCAAAGGGAATATGATATTAGTCTTGAGGTCCTGAGAAACAGCTTGTTGAAAAACAAGGGATGCTCTCTATCAGTTTAAAAAAAAAAAAGAAAGAAAGAAAAAGGGAAAAAAAGACTTTTTAATGGAAAGAATAATGACACACTGGAATAGTTTGGCTGTAGGGAATGTAGAATTCCTTTTTTTGTCTTCTGAGGAACAAATTACACCAACATCTGTTGAAGATGATCTGGTTGATTCTGATTTGGTTTTGAACTTAATGATCACAGCAAGGAATGAGCCTTAAAGGGGATCTGATATTTTCTTTTTATCTCTAGTCACTAGACAACTAATGTAAATCAAATAAATTTTGTTCTTTCTAACCTTAGGAGTAATGTCCTACTCTTTGCAGCTGTCACTTTTTTAGGCAGGCACGCTTGATGTAGGTTTCTGCTTGTTTAAAAGAGGTCTTCTCTGAATTAATTTTAAAAGTCACATATAGGTGTATTGTTCATGTAGAATTTTTATTTTTAAAACAGTTTTAAATGCTTCATGTTATTTATTATTGAATTTTAATACTTTATGACTAACTAATATTTTGGGCTTTTTGAGCTTTTATTTATCATGACAATCAGTTACCAAAGGAACCCTACCTTGCACTTGAATTTATATCAGAAATTATAAAAAGTGCCTTTCCATTAAAAACGGAAATATTTTTGTGGGAGAATCATTTAAAGTTGATAAATTGAATGCGCATAATATTTACTAAAACCTTAAAGTAAGTGTGAAATTAGTAGATTATATAACATTTTAATGTAAAACACTTAGGAAGACTAAATGGAGATTGCAGATGAGTTAACAAGATCGATCAGATTTCAGAAATGTCTAGCAGTTGCCAGTATAACAATATACTGTTGCTGTTTTACATGTAACACTGATAGAAGAGTCAGAATTCTGACAGAAATTTACACTAGAATACTTCTTACTAACATGGGTTAGATAAAGGCCTCTTCGTTGTATTTTTATTTATATTCTTTAAGGAGTTTTTTAGCTCTAAAGCAGTGTTGAGCATGAAAAAACAGGTGGGTAGCATGAACAACAAAAAAAAGAGATTAGTATATGCATTTGCGCATAGCTCTCCATTTGTATCTCTAACTAACCACTCATGAAACCTATCAATTAAAAAACTCTCATTTAGACTTTCCATATAAGTGCTTTTGTTCAAGCTGTGTAAGCTCCCTTTTTTCTCTTTTGTAAAGTGAAAGAAAAACAATAGAAAATTATGTTATTCCTTGAGATTTTCCTTTTTACTGAGCAGAGGAACCCTGAAGTCTCTCCATAAATCCTGAGGAAGTCAGTAGCCCAATGGGCCACTGCAAGAGAGGTGGAGTATTGCAGGGCATACATCCCCAACCAAGTTCCAGCAAGTAGTATTTGTATAGCCATAGAACCAGCACCTACTTTCCTGGCTTGCTTTGCTGCCTTTCAGCATGTGCTTCTAAAGAAAGGCAAGTCATTTACCAGCTCTGCTGTCTGCACTTTTTCACATCTGCAAGGGTGTTAACCTGTGCTCTGGCTTGTTCCAGGGATGTCCTTCAGAGTTCTCATCACTTCCACATGGCTGTCAACTACTCACAAGTTGACCATTTTGTCATCCAGTGACTGGTCAACAGCTTTATTTCTTTACCCCATGAACACTTTTGTTTCTTGGGATACTTGTCACTAAGAGAGCACAAGTCTTTTGGATAGAGTAGAAATTCGTTTTGTGCTACCACTCCTATTTAAAATTCTCCCATCTACCAGCCAAACCAGTTTCTCCCAGCAGGCATTTCTCCAGGGGTAGCATGAGATCTGATCATCAGTCAAGAATCTGAAGGTACGTCTAAGTAGTATATTGTGTGTGGAGGGAAATAATTGTTCTCCTTGAAAACTGACTAGACACAGTCTAGCATGAATGGTCTTGAAACTGCTGATTGCATTGGTGTAGACCCAAGTCCGACTGAATTTGCCTTGCCTCTCAGCAGCTACATGATACTGTATTTATGCCTGGTCAGATATTCATGGCTTAGAAACATATCCTCCACAGATCTTCTTTCACTTTGTCCTCTGTTGTAAGCAATTCCTGAAACTTTTAAAACAGGCTTCCCGGATCAGAGCAACCATCGCTCTTGGTGAATCCTTCTCAGTTACTTCAGGCCTCTGTTAGTCTCTTTCTTTAAGAAATTAATACCTTCCTTCCTCTCACCTCTTTCTTAGACTTTAATTCGTAAATTTGGATGTCATCTGGTTATTTAGGTCCAGATAAATTGAACACAACTGGAACAGTAATTTTATAGATGTATGACTGATCTAAGAGCCCCCGATAGCTTATAGCATCTCCAAATACATGAATATCACTAGGCTCAGACAAGTTTCTTGGAACAGAATAAGTTTTTAAAAAGTTTTGTTAAGCAGTTCCACTGTAGAAATAGGTGACTTTCCAGTTCTGAAACATCTGTGAATAAATTGCAATTCTCTTATATTAAACACTTAACATTTCAGTAAATAATTTGTGATGGTGATTTGATCATGGTTACTTTTTTTGTGACTTGTTAGGATTTGAAATCCAAGCTTTTTTTACACACATCAGAAATATGCCTGTTTCATTATTGGATAAGCTTAATTCTCAGAATTTAGTTGCCTATGCAAAACTTGTAATTTAAATGACAAGATTTAGTAAACATACTTGTCAGTAAATTCATTCTGCAGAAAATTAACTAAAAACAAATATAAACCAGATGATGCTTCTTCTTCATCTTTGCCAGCCTTCATCAACTGAAACTGAGAGCCTGAATCTTGAAAACAGTGTAAGGTTTGCCTTTTAATTTTATAGTAGCAAGAATGAGGCCCAAATGAATGAGCTCAACTGATTTTTAAGTTTACTAAAGTATTTGAAAAGCAGCCATGAATTACATAGACTGTTAAAATACACATTTTTCTCATCCATGTTTTGTTATTTTAGTTGTCTCATTGGTTTGAGCACATTTACATTCTTCAGAACTACAATGCCTGTCCTTTGGGTTTGAATTTGCAAGGCCAGTAACTACACATTCTGACAGTAATCATAGAAAGCATTTGAATGTGTGCTTGAATTTTTGTCCTGTGAGTTGTACCACTGAAGCTAAAGCACACAATAAGGAACTTTGCAAGACTGGAGCAATAAATAGCTCTTAGGATCTTGGACCATGGCTGAGATTTCACTGAGTCACTTGTTTTTCCTTCTGCATTAATTAGCATCCTCATTTATTAATTTATAAATAATTTAACAAGGACCTCTTCTTGTTTCATATATATATTCCTTGGGGAAAATTTTTTCTTTTCACTTTCCTGTTCTGCATTTCAATTAATCTACTTTCACTAGCATAAATTTTATGCTTGATACATTTCTAAAAGTCACTCTCATTAATTTCAGTGACTGTCATTTCTAATTTTTATTATTTTGTCCAAAAGTGTTAAACTTTTATTCTTTTTTTTTTTACATTTTTATTTTGTACAATTGTGCAAACACAGTATGCAATTAATACTGAATTTTTTTTCAGTGATCTCCTGTCAGATCTTACTAACTACTTTTGTTTTACTTGAACTGAGGTACAGACTTTTGAGATATTCTGGTTCAAACCTGGGAGAATCAGTGCTAATCTATGAATGCAGACTCTTTGGTTCCCGTTTGAATACATGCTGTCACAATCAAGCATACTGGTCCAAACTGTATGCTTTGATGAGGTGGGAATATCTAGGTATGACACTGAGCAAAGTTAGTGCTAAACTGCAGTGTTTTGAAACAGAGAACTACAAAACACTGTTTCACAGGATTCATTCACAAAATGGCATTAGAACTATATGGATGGAAGAACAAACAACAAATGTAGATAGTTTTGATCATATCGTGGCAAAATAAAGCATCCGTTATTAACCATGCTGTCATTCTAAAATAGCACTATAGCTACCTTTTAATCTTACTGGAGAGAAAATGAAAAGAATTTGGGTTTGGCCATAAAAGAGACCATTCTCTCACCCTTCATTTCCTTCTATGTACGTTTCCTCATTGCATACTCTATTTCCCATAATTCTGTTTTAGAAGTTAGTTACTTTGGTATGTGTTTTCAACTTCGCTATTAAGTAAGATTCTGTACAGTGAGGGGAAGATGAGAAAACTGCATTTACAAGTACACCTCACTACAAGAAGGGAAAGGATGGATGAGCTTAGCAAGGTAAAGCACCTAGAGGCCTCTCTCAGAAACCATACTACTATAGTTGGTAGCCCTCACTAAAACCTACATGTCAATATTTCCTGGTGGTATATCTTACTTTCATAGATAAACTGAATATGCCTAGCACAAATTTTAATGTTGTGATATGTGAAGAACATTCATCTTGATTTGACTAGCTATTTCTACTTAGAAAACATTAGAATTCAGTTTTATGGTAACCGTTCTTTAGTATCTTGGATTCATTCATAGCAGGTTTGTAAAATATTTGAAACATATTTTGTCAGCATGTTAGAAAAAGACTGCTAGAGCATAATCTCAGTGCATACATACACACACACTGATACACCCACTAATGCCTTTCTATTCTTCCAGGCAGCCTTATTCCTTTACAAATGCCAAAATGTCATTAAGCTCAAGTGGAGACTTTGTCCTTAAGTCATCATCATTCTAAATCAATCTGATTCATAAAGAGTTACTGAACTTCCAGCCTGTTCTATAGGTTACACCACCTACAGTGTAACTAGGAATACTGGTGTTTCATGTCCTTTTTCTGCATCAGTTTCCGCAAAGCAAGGTATGTCATGATGGTCAATGGTCTAGATACAGCAGCACATAAAGCTTTCAAAGTATGTGGGTATCATGCTAAAACACAAGAATTATCCAAGACCAACAAAGCAAAATACTGATGTTGGTGTATTTTTCTAGCAGAAATTAGAACTATGAAAATATGCTACTTTCTCTGGGAAACTTGGCAGCCGAAACGCAGCTGCAGTACTATTGTGTGGGAAATACTATCTCTACTAGCCTTGTTTGATTAGCTCTAACCAAAATAATCACCACGTGGGATCTAACCCCTTTTATCCAATTATAGTGCTTTAAGAGATGTGTGCTGTCTGTGTAACAGAGACACTATCCAATCACCATGTAGCTAGTTGAGTGGACAAGAGTCTATAAATTGGGATGTATTGTAAACAATAAACGGGTCTCGCTACACACCATATTGGCGTTCGAGCGATTTGTTCCAGCTCCGGATACGGGCCTGTTTCATGTCGCGACAACTGGCGATAGCCTAATGCTAGGTTCATCTGAAAAATTCTTTCCTGATCTCTGTTCAAAAGCATGAAGTGGGATTGGTGGTTACATCTAAAAGTCTTTTCTCATTAAGCAGCAAAGGGAAATGCCTCTTCAAAAACTATTTAATTTCATATAAAGTAAACCAGTTGTGGGTTTTTTGCTTTGTTTTTGTTTTGTTTTGTTTTGTTTTGTTTTCTATTTTTATCTTAGCAGCATTACCAAATGACGGACCACTTTTTCACTCTGTTTTTACACTGTCAGTGTGGAACAGAAAAAATGCAATAGATAAAGCATACTGTACACAAAGAGTATTTATCAACAAGTTTTTTTCATGTTTTAACTGTCAGGACTGTTTTCAGGCATCTTATATTTGCAATTTTTTTCCTTCTCACTGTCATTCTTTCCCTTGCCTTCCTGGTTTATATTTAGATTTAGCATGAAAGCAAAAGACCAGTTAGAGTTTCTGAATTTGAAGTTTTAATGAAAATACTTTTTTCTTCATGACAGCAAAACTCAAACCAATTTCATTTTACCCAAGCATTAATGTGAAAAATTAATATAGATGTTAAAAGGTACTTTTAATACAAAACAAGGAAAGGAGCAAAGGGAGTATCCTCTGTTCTTTGGGGATCCTACCAATGCTTATAAATATCTAAATGGTGGGTGTCAAGAGGTTGGGGCCAATTTATTTTCAGTGGTGCCCAATGAGAAGACAAGGGGAATTGGGCACACACTGGAAAACAAGAAGTTCTAACTAAACATGAAGAAAAATGATTTTACTTTGAGGGTGATAGAGCACTGGAACAGGCTGTCCAGAGAGGTTGTGGAGTCTTCTCTGAAGTCTTTCAAAACCCACCTGGATGTGATCCTGTGCAACTTGATCTAGGTGAAACTGCTTTAGCAGGTGGATTGGACTAGATGATCCCCAGAGATCCCTTCCAACCCCTACAATTTTGTGATCCTGATGAAAAAAACCCAACATACTGCTTATAGTGATAAAATATCTGGAGGGCAGAGGGAGGCTAAAGAATGCGGAAGACTGAATCTAAAAGAAATTAATTCCTTTGGAAGGTTTAAGAATGTAAGAATAGAGATATTTCCAAGTAAGGTTGTCTTCAGTGAAAGCTGAAAGGCTTGATTGGTAAGCATCATGACAGTTTGTTACCTGGATAATATGGACAAATACCTCTTAGAGTTGATCTAAAGAAAAGGCAAATAAGAAAGGCTTTCTGTTTTGTGCCTTAACCCATTTCTAAACCTGGTAAGGTCTTTGTGTTGATAGCTGGACAGAGAAAATAGATTCTTTCTGTAATTTTATCTTAAAAATGGTAAAGCAAAAGGAATGATTTCACAATGACTATCAAATTGATTGATGTTGTTCCTTAGACATTGCAATCCTGATGCCCAATATTCAGTATTCTGTTCTGAAAGTGCCTGAACATAATGTAGTTTGATGATTAAGAGGACCCAAGCATCCAGTTTCCCTGGCAGCTGACCACACTAAACTTTAATGCAGAAGTAAAGTCTCCTTTGCTAATTTTAGCCAGCCTTGGTGTGTAGCAAGGCAATGAAAAGTTCTTAAACCTTCAAGTCTTACAGTAAATTTATGATTGCAGCAGTGGAAAGTGTGATTTTTGAGTGTCTCCTGGCTCATAAATAATAAAAGAGCAAAGACTAGACTAGGGTTATGCCACAAGACACACAGCAGAGCTGGGCTGTTACAAGGTTTGCCAGGTAATCTGAATTGTGTTTGTAATCTGAGTCCTGATACTGCTCCTTGGTGACATAGAAGGGACTCCTGAGACTGGAACTGATAAATTACTCTGTGACCAGCTCAGTCCCGACTTGAAAATGGAGTGGTAGCTCTAGCAGTAAATCATTGCCACAGCCTCTCTTCCCACAGATTCTGCAAGGTGGCAGCTCTCTTGTGGTTCTTGCCTGCAAAAACATCTGAGTCTTTGGCAAAAGTTGTGTATTTCAGCCAGCTTTAACATATTGCGGTATGCTTTAGTATCTTGTCCTTTCCTGCAGAAAGTATGCCATCTTTCCTGTAATTAATACATATCACACACAGGCACACGTTTGCTAACACGATCATTGGTGGTTTACAGACATTGCAGTTAACTGACTTGAAATACACTTGCTTCCATTTTCTTCCTAAATTGAAAGGCTTGCTTCACTGCTATGCTGACTTGAAAGTGCGAATAAGTGACAAAATGACTGTTGCACATTCACTATCTCTCTCGCAGCTGCAGAATTTCTATTTAAAACTGCAGTAAAGACTTAACTTAGTTAAGTCATTTGTCCTTTATCACTGCGATAATGCAGAGTTTGAATGTGCCGTATTCATCTGTGTAATTTACTTCTAGAGAGAAAACCAGAGCATTAATAAAGAGTAAAGAAGGAGTAAAAAGTCAGTCATAATAGGCTGTAATCAAGATAACTTGTGGTAATATCAAATAGAAAGTTTTTAACAACCTTGTGAGGAACTGATATTATAGCTTCATTTTATTTCTCTTATCTGCAAAAAGACAATTACGACTTTCAATAATTGGGGATACTAACATTTTTGTTTCATTTTGGTCTAATAGGTACCAAAATGTGTTATACTGACATATCTCTGTTTCAGCATTGTACAAATGCATGTGAGAATTCTTCTCACGTTTTCATTTTTTCATTAATTCAAAAGTATTTGAAGGTATTTTTACAGTGACTTTTAAAATACATTCTATATACTTGCTTATGATGGACTTTTTATATGTGTATTATGCCCTCTACAGGGTGTACAAATGCACTTAGCTAAATATGTGTTTATAATTTCTCAATGGCATACTAATTTCTATACAGTAAAAATGCTACATAGAGATATTTCAAAAATTTGGGTATTAATCCTGTTTCTTTGTGGCTTCTTTTTGCATATATAAAACAATTTACTAAATTGTAAGAATGTAGCTGTAATTATCACATAATCATAACAATTGTTCGGTATGCCGCAGTAATGCTAAAGTAGAGAACAGAAATAAATGCACTTTTACATACGTCATAAAGAACTGGTCACTAAAACCTATATGAGGCACCCTATGAATGAGTTTTAATAACATAGATGACTTCCGGTATAGTTACATTGAGATTTCCAAATAAGCTTTCCCAATTTAGATTAAATTCTGATGTGTCAACTGCTGACCAGATGTTGAAGGCAAAATCTTCGAGATGCTTAGGTTGTGTACATTCTTACTCTAGTCTCAGCCCTGTATGATTAATTAACTAACCTCTAGAGATGTCAATTTCTCTTTTTTTTTTTTTGGCTATAGATAAAATATAAATAATCTGTACTCCTAACTTAAGCAACTAATGAGATGTCTAGAACTAATGAAGAAACTCCTGATAAATTCCTCTGAGCTTTTGACTTTTCAAAATCAAAACATTTATTTATGGAATATCTTGACTGCAAGGCAAGTGACCCTTTCTTTTATCAAAAACTAATCATTATAACTAAATTATTTT
>NW_010411915.1:3342-6934 GCF_000710305.1 Buceros rhinoceros silvestris | reverse complement strand
TTCCTTAACGATCCCCTCTGTCTCACTAGAGACAGAAGGGTTTTAAAGGGAAAGAAGAAATTCACACCTTGGTCTGTGTTTGGGAAACTGAAACAAACTTTTAATGGACAATAAATCCACACAACTATACACTACTATATATTTTTATATATATACACAACTGAGAACAGGGAAAAAACTAAGAAGAGAGGACTCAGATAACCAGGTGCAGAGGAGGAGAGGAGAAAAAGTTTTTAGCAGTCTTGTTCAAGTTCAGATCTCTTGGCAGGCACCCAGCAATGAGGGGGGAGTGAAAACCCTGCAGCTGGTTCCAGGCAGAGAAAGTGAGATTCTTCTCGCAGCGAGACAGGGCGGGGAGAAACCCCCGTGCAGCAAGAAAACTGCAGGAAAAGCTCCCTGCACAGAACATCCGGGAGTCCGGATATCTCACCCGATTTCAGACGAGACTCACGGCAGCAATAGTTCACAGTCTGTGATCCTCAGCGATCTGGGGGTGTGGGCCCTCAGCTCTTGGGCCTGGTCGTTAGCCAGCGGGTTCGCGGCAGTCCCACCTCCATGAAGCCGTCCGGAGTCCAAGAGAGAGAGAGCGACACTCCCCAGCCTGCTGCCTTTAAAGACTCCCGACGTAACGTTACGTTCACCTGACTCCCTTAACCAATTGAATGCGGAGTTATCGTACTGCATGGAATAATTCCTATTTGTCCATTTCCCAAAACAAGGAAGCTTCAGCTCAAACCAGAACACTCATTCTCACATTTTCCCCCCTTCAGAGTCTAACACTTTTCCATTGTATTCTGTACAAATACATGACGTTTTGCTTTTAGTAAAAATCAAGATAAAATTATAAGGTAATTTAATTATCCTTGAAGTTAACGCCTTCATTTTGTCTCAGGATATCCAAGTTCATGTCCCATTCTTTTACATTCCAGGTGTGTCCACTGGTTATGAAGCTATTTGACTGTTGTTTGATTGTCCTCTTATTCATTGATTCATTCATTTTTCATCAAGGAAACAGCAATTCTGTTTTCTAACAGATTAACTATTCATTAGAGCATAAGCCTGAGTGTTCCAAATCCTAGGGTTATCTTCTACAACAAAGTGAAAATACAGTGGTTTTGATCTATTAAATACAAAAATAATCACATTAAAATTCAATTTTTTGAATGCAGACAAGGACAATTTTTGCTCTGTGTTCTACTTTTGTGAACTGAGAATCATTTACACCATTTTAAGAAAAATGAAAATCCAGACTGTCATACATATGTAGGAAAAGAAGATGACTTTTTGGGTTTTAAGAATTATTTGCTGTGAAATCTAAATGTAAGCTTTAACTCTATTCATATAGCTAGCTAGCTGTTGCAACTTCTGAAGGAGAATATGTCAATTCAAGCAGAAAATGGTTGTAGTTAATCATTTTTATTGTCATGTTTATCTCTATCTGTCATCCATCATAGGGGAGAAAACTAAAAGATGTTATGAAAATTATTATTTTTAAAACTTGGTTCTTTGGAAATGCTTTCTATATTTTTCAATTTCATTAATGTTTTGAAAAAATATTCAATTCTAATGTGACTTCTTTGCAGTTTCATTTAAATGTAGACTTTTTTCACCTCTGAAATAGCATTTAGAATGGCCATTTCTAATTATTAATTGAAATATGTTACTTCTATGCTCAGTATAAATTTTATTCAGATAGATAAATGCATTTTTTTTCAGCAGAGTAAACCAAATGGTGACCAAACAGATTTTGGATATGAACCTTCAAACAAGTATGTGAATGAGAGACTGAACATGTAGGCATAATCCAGCATCTTTTGCATTGCAAAACAAGAGTTGTCTTACCTGCTCACCAGTTGGAAGCAATGTTTCAAGTGTTTGTACTCAATAGAAGTTAAGATGGTATTTAAGAAGATAAAGTCCAACTGCTACAATTTTACAAGTAATTCCTGGAGCTATGATTTGCTTTGATGAGAATTTATCACACTGAAGACGCTGAACTTTAATTTATTGGAGAACTCATTCCTCTCATCTTAATGAAAGGCTTAGTAGAAGTCTTGCTTTAGTAAGGTGGCCATACAGAAAATATGCATCAAACATTAGTAATGTTCAAGGGCCTTGAATAATGAATCTAAATTATTCACTTCAGAATTTACTTTTTAATAAGGCTTACCACTGAAGACATCAATGCCCATGAATTAGTTTACAAGTGAACAGCTGCATCTAGTCAGGCCATACTACAACTTCCTACCTATAACATTCCTTCAATACAGCCACATCAGTATCACTATTTAACAGCCAGTTTTGCTGCTGAGGGAATGCTCAAGGCTAAAATGCCAGCAATCATGCCGGTCATGTTTTCAGAAAATAAATTACTTTATGTTTTAGTTAAGTACAGCTCTATAGCAAAAATCTGGTTGCATCATGCTTTTCTAATACAAGCACCTGGCTAAATTATTTTTCAAGCCATTTATTAAAACTTGAAGTCTTGAAGAGCTGCACAATCACCACGTGGTCCAGAAGCTGCATTCTGACTCCTTTGGATTTCTAATCAACCCAAGACAAATTACAATAACTGAGCTTTAAAAAAAAAAGCAACAAACATTTTCTGTGGTCTTTCTATGATCATTCATTTGCCTAGTTGAATATTCCTGTATTTTCCTCTCCGGCAGTGATCAGCTGTTCCAAGGTCTTAGTGTTGAACAACAGCTAGCTAATATCGCAAAGACTCTTCTGAATTTTAGCTATGTTTACATAAAACAATTAAGGGGGTTTTAATTATTATTATTATTCCAATTAACATTTTAGAACATAATGTCTGTGTTTTCAAGGTCTCTTCAATGTTAAAGCAATCTTGATTAGTTACTCATATCTCTCTGTGAAACTTGTGGAATCTTTAACTTTCTAATGAGTTTACAATGTGTAAAATTGTAAGCTTAAAAAATGATAAACATTTTACAAACTCTTCCTTAAACTCTCTAGCTCAGACACCAAAATGACACTACAGTCTAATACTTGCATAATCTTAGTACTTCATTATATTGTTACTTGACGTTTCTGAAAAATCTAGAGAAAGATCAAGGCAGTAAAATTCAGCTGTGCCTATGACACAGCAATGCCATATACTTTGTACACACCAAGATGTTAAACAAATCCATTGTCAGTACATTTGAGGTGATTTGTTTACAAGAATGGTGTGAAAGAGTGGGATAATGCTAATATATGTCTCATTTTTCACAGGAAAATAATTTATTAGTTGTTGATTCTTGGTTCATCAACTCTGCAGCCGGCATTCTTTTCGCTAAAAAATTAGCTCTCCTAATCAATATGCTCAGGAGCTGGTCTTTTCATGCTAGTCGGTTTTTAAGTCACCGAAGGTATTGTTGTGTGAGATAACTAATAAATTATGAAAATATTATTTGCTGGTTAAATAAATGACATTTCCTCAGCGTGCACATACATAAGAAAATACAATCCAGCACCAAACACCAACATGGTACTTCCATTTTTTTCATGAAACTTGTCGCTTCCCAAAATAAATTGATCAGAAACAAGTAGTTTGCACTGGTGCCTCTGAATTCTAAATATTCAGTTT
>NW_010411915.1:0-3235 GCF_000710305.1 Buceros rhinoceros silvestris | reverse complement strand
AGCAGGAACATATGACTAGTTCTGCCTGTAGTGAAAGGGTCACTTTGTTTCGCTCTGCGTCAAAAAAAGAATGTTTTAAGGGTCTGGTGTTTATAAATCTGCTATGCACTAAGAGGTTTCTCTATAAATACAGAATTGGACTTTTGGCCTTTTTGCCTGACTCATGCTGTTTACTGAGTTTTCACAGCAACCACTATAGCAACTGGTATTCTTAGAACAGTAGTTTGCCTTCACAGATGCTTCATTCTTAGTGCAGTCTTTACTTAACTCATTCTCTTCCACTGGAAGCTGGAGGTGGAGTAATTTTATTCAGTTACACTCTTAATTTTGCTTTTACATCCTTTGCGCATAGTCCATGCCCTTGCTATTTCACTTCCTTTGAAAGGTTCACTTCTTATAGCTACCCATTCTAACTCATTTTTCTTTGAATTCAGTTCCCTAACTAGTTTCTTTTGAGTTCTACTTGAAAGGGCTTGAAAGTTCTTTTCTTCTTTTGTTTTTTTTTTCCCATTCATTCATCTCTCTTTAGAATTTCACTCATCTCAAAGTAGGTCTTCGTTATGATTCTATAACTCAGGGAACGCAGTTAATACATCCTTGTATTACTTCTGTAAAAATAACTGTTTTCACATTGCAAATTATTAAATACCTGAAGGAAATTTCTTCCATTTAATTTCTTGCATTAAAATAATCATGGTATTCACTTTGAATCCTGATTTAGGTTTTTATGTATTTTATTCGCGGGTGGGTATGTTTGTAGCACCATTTCCTATGCAGTACTGAACTACATGATCTAACTTCCCACCAAAGCACCACAGATACTTCCTATAGTTTTTTCTTCTGCTGTGTACTTTTAAGTAATGCTGATCCATGTCTTGCTGTAAAATCTCTTTCCATTTTTCTTGATTCTGCTGAGTAACTGCTGAAGACACATCAGTAAATTCCGCCTGGCTGATCCTTTTCACCTTTCTTACCAAAAACCATATTATAATCGTAATTGTAATTGTAAAACCATATTATAAGTGCCTGCTTTTCTTCCAGCATAAAATAAAAGGAATTGGAGATATTATTGAATTAGATTAGAGTGTATTTTCTGAGGCTAAAGCATTTACCACAAGAATTTTTATACAACTTTTGAGGCCATATGAGAAGAAAAAGAAATGTGGGATTATATCTTCAAATAGCAAAAGGAGCACAATTTGGTTTGAGTTTTAATTATATTTTATTTCATTATATCGGTTTATTTTTAATTCTATCTGTCTGCATTTTTATTTTGCTTGGACGAGCTTGGTTTCCTTTCCGAATTGCTTCTTGTTAGGGGAGAAATGCTTTTTCATCTTTAAAAAAGAAATGCTGCTGAAAGTGAGGAAATACTAATGCTAGCTTAGAACTAGCTGTCATTTATCTTTTGTTTTCAGTATTTGTCTAATATTATCCTTGGCATTTCTGATTGACTTAGCATCTGATCCATACTACAGTGGTGTATTATACATATTTGCATTATTTCTGCTCTTTCTGATACTACAGCTGTGGTTTTCTCATAAGTAAAGACTGGAAACTCTGCATCTTGCTCAGTTATTTACATCCTCACATCCCATTGCCACCTTCCAAAACAAAAAAAAGCCCTTGGAGTTGACAGCATTTAATTTTGCTGAAGAAAAAAGGTCAATGGGATCCAGAAGCAAGCTGATTTCTGATATTCAGCTCCTGGAGAATTTCTTTTGTGCCATTATAGATAGAGGTGAGATTTATTTTGAGTGACAGGAAGCCTGGCTATACAGATACACTATTCCTGTCTCTTAAAGGTAGCAGAATTGCAAGGCAATGTTAGGTTTAAAAACCAGATTCTGCACAGCATCTTTGTGAATACTTTTAGGTAAAAATATAGGCCGGTTTTTTGCTCCTGTGGTTCTCTGTAACACTCAGCAAAGTTTGGTTATAGAAAGTGGATATGGTAGTTTTCTTGTGAGATCTTCAAAGCAGCAGTTGTAATGAAACTCTTTTCAGTATGCTTTGCCAAGATATTTGCAAAGCTTGTAGATTTCTGGAGATAAAAACCTAAGTCTTCATTACTCTCAGAAATCCCCTCTTCTTCTCTTGGCTACTCTATACCAGTAGAGTATTTTGCAGTGAAGTTCTTCTCTTTGTTTGTTTTTTTGTTTCCAAAAGTGAAGTTTAGAATGATGACCTCCTGACGGTAATTTAGTTAATGTTTATTTAGGGTTTTTTTGCTTCTTTCTCAAGACATTTTATCTTTAACACTGTAAAATAATATTATCAATTAAACATTCTCTAGCCTCATTCTGCTTTCAAAGCCTGATGAGGTCAGTTTCCGAAATGTTATTGGTTAATGGCAAAAATATCTAAGTATCTGTCTCTATTAACAGCCAAACTTTCTGAAAATACTTGTGAAATATTTAAATAAAATAAAGAGTTTAAAATATTTATTATCTTTAAAATATTGTAACAATTAGGGCAGTGCCTCTGTTCTGTTGAGCTCTTTTTACACAGATACTGTGAGGTATTATGGGTATGTTTTTAAGTTTACTCAGAATTCAAGGCTCAGAACTCAAGAAAACTTTTGTTGAAATATGGCAGTTTATCGCAGACTATTTAGTAATCGGCTATAATTATCCCAGCTTCCTTGTTCTTATTTCTAGTGATAGAGGGTAAATGCATTACCTGCTTTACATGAGTGTTTATTCAGTTCTTTCATCATTACTGGCAAAGACTTTCTAACAATAGTTCTAGTCTATTTTCATTACACAGTGCCTAGTACAACATCTTCAAAAAGGAAGGTAAAAGTTTACAACCACATCGATATTGGGTAAAAAAAAAAAAAAGTTTGTATAAGTAGAAGGCAAAAACAATGGCATTGGACAAATTGGTAAACAAAAATAGACATAATAGGGTTCAGAGAAAAAAA
The DNA here is from genome assembly GCF_000710305.1 of Buceros rhinoceros silvestris. NCBI lineage: Eukaryota > Metazoa > Chordata > Aves > Bucerotiformes > Bucerotidae > Buceros > Buceros rhinoceros. The sequence continues at coordinate 309 of NW_010411915.1, read as the reverse complement.
AAAGACACCACTTTCAAATGCCTAAGAACATATGTAAGCTACTGTTATGTATTAAACTGAAATTGAGTGGTATAAATGACTGTTAAGCATTAAATCCTTGTGTCTGAGAGTTAAGAGAAATACTGATTTTATGGTGCTGTTTACTGTGTCAGTTTCTTGAGTTTTTTATTTAACATAGAACTTGCTGTAATCAGATCTTCATTCATTTGTCTCTTTTCATTCTCCTTAAAAAATAATTGCATATTGCATAAATATTTGTCTTTTTATATATATATAACTGTTAAGGGCCGAGGGACCGATATACCTCGA
>NW_010411914.1:33288-38144 GCF_000710305.1 Buceros rhinoceros silvestris | reverse complement strand
CCCCCACCCCCCAATAAAACAATATCAAACGTCCAGGACTGGTTCCTAAAGCACCTTTTACTGACACTGTGCAGTACCCAAGGCAATTCTTTTAGAGATGTGCTGACAATAGAGAAATGTAAATGGAAACATCAGAGGGGCTCATTTTTTTCTCTTAGACAAACCATATATAATGGCCTATTTTGTGGAAGAGCCTGTCTTTTAAAAATGAAAATATTGCAAATTTGGCTATAAGAGACGTTCTTTATTTTGCATATTACTGCCAGCAATAAGATGCTGAAAAGTGAGCTGTGCCCTAATGGGCACCAGTGCAATCAACTTGCCTTCACTGGAAAAGCAACAGTGCAACCTAGGGGACCTCTATAAAACATGTGGTTGCAAAGAAACAAGACAAGCAAGACTCCCGCCTTTCTTCCTTTTCAGCTGCACTGGGTTGAAAAGCAATGTTTTAAAAGTGCATTTCTACAACGAATTAAGCAAATCTGATCACTGGTTAAAAAGCAGGCAAATGAGGTGACTCTCGCAGGTGACATGTTTTCTGTACATTTATACAGATGCTTATTGTGAAGGCTTCAGAAGACTTTTAAACACTGAAAACATTAACTCTCTACCTCGTCCTCTGCCCTCTATCATGATCCATACTGTTTTTACCAGATTGCATCTCCGCTCCAAAATTAAAATGACTTGAACAGCACTGCGTGTTATATTCAGCCTATTCTACTCTACTCCGTTTTATCCTATGATTTTTGAAAGAAGCATAAGGATCTTACGGTGTCAGGAGGCTTAACTTTCTCTCATACTTTCAAGGGAAGACAATTATAATTTTGATTTGAAGAACTTTAAAGCAGACGTCTGCTCCACTTCTGTTCTAAATGCTGATGTGAAACGTGCTATATATCCCTCTTGCTAACTTTGGTCCTGCCACACATTCACGGTTCTTATTTCCCACATTTGGAGGTGGCAGGTATTGTGCCTCTGCCTCCAGCCCTCCTTATCTAAAATATTTTTTGTTTCTGTAGGCTTTTCTGTAGGCTGAATGCTGACTAAAAACTGCAATTGTTTTCATATTCCTCATTCGGGACAAAACCTTTGAAAGAACAACAGTATGGTTAGCAGTCTGGGGAGCTGTACAGCCTCAGCATGCCCAAACCATCAGATTCCCAACAAAATCATCCAGTGAGGGCTTTGGGCTTCTCTGTGCAACCAGTAGTTTTGTCTCAGGGACAGCTGCAAGGATCCCTACTCTGCACATACCACTTTCCCTCTTAGACTTGGAAATAAATAGAGTGGGAAGCCAAAGATCCAGAGGAGGGTGTAGCGTTCTGTCTCTTTCCTGCAGCAGATACGATTGTCCATCATATCATTAGGATGGGTGAAGCCATGAGGAAAGAAGACACAGACAGGGTTGATCTCCACCTCCACTCCACAGACACAGCCGCAGCTTGCAACGAGATTGGTACAAGACTGGCTCAGGAAATGAAGAGTAACGCATCACTCATTTTTCCTGCCTGTTTGCTCCTAATTATCTTGCAATACATTTCACTGGTAGTTTTATCATACAGAAAGACAAAAGATCCTTCTGGTTTCAGCACATAATGACTACTTTTTAAATGGTTTGCTATTCATTCTTGGACAAGTCTCAGTCTCCTTCTCCCTCCCTCAAGTTCGCTCCCTCTCACTCCAGGTTTCTTGGAGGTTTTTTTGGGGGGAGAGGGGCAATTCTCTGATAATGTATTCCAACAAAAGGAAAAGAAGGGGCAACAGAGGCGGCTTTCACTTTCCTTTCACGAGATTGTGGCCACACTGAAAGAAGCGTCAACAATCTCAATAATTTCATTTTGGCCAATACGCCACCTCTTACAGGCTTAAGCTATGCAGTTCCTGTGTAGCCCCTGGTACAAATCAACAGAGCCTCTTTTATACTCGTCTTCCAATATTTTTCTCCAACCTTAGGGAAACAGAGAATTGCTATAGGGCAATGAACTCTCATTTTGACATTGACATCTCTGCAATCCATATCCCTAAGTTGGGAGACCCTTTCACAGATCCGGAACCTCACCAGCATAAGGAAGAATTGGTATAATTAAGAATTAGACACAGGGTCTCTAAAATGGGAATCATAACAATGACTAACGTCACAAGAGTGTTTTCAGAATTAATTCATCTAACTAAAGCACTTAAAAGATAAAAACGTAGGAGCTGCCACATCAGATTAGACCACTGCTCCATCTAATTAAACACCCTATGTGCAACAGAGAGCAGCGATAAATTCAGGGTAGCAGAACTGGGGTCCCCCCTCTGTGCAGAAACAGGGTTCAGTCTAAGCAAAGTCAATGCCAGTCCTTACCTATAGAATTATTTTATGACTTAGGGGACATATTTAACTCTCTACAACCCACTGTCACTAAACAAAGTGGTCTTGCAATTAAAGGAAAGAACCAGGCACAGCAAGAGTCTGGTACAGTGGCTGGAGGGCTGTTTGTTCATTCCTGTGCAGGACGGCTTCTGATCAAGAGTTTCTGGTTATCAATGAGAGAGCCTAGATTTATCCTAAAAAAGCTCAAGTTTCAGAAACACAGTTATTGAAAACGTGCAGTAATATAGAACAGGTACAGAGAAAGACACACATGCATGCACACACAACAACAACAACAACAACAAAAGCAACCTGATCCTCTCTGGCTCTGCTTTGAGCAGTGGTGAGGCTTGGACCTAGATGACTTAAGGAGGTCTCTTCTAATTTCTATTCCGTGATTCCACAATTTTCCATTGCAGTTATGTCACTGAACATGAAACAACTTCTGATACATATAATATTTAATTAAAATATTAATAAGGAAGTTTGTTTGGTCCAACACTAGTTCAAAGATGGAGAAAGGGGCTGGAGCCTGACAGTTAAGGGTGTGGTGAGGGAGACCTGGAAGGGAACAGACTCCCATACTCCCTCACCCACTGGAGGAGTCCTGGCCCTTGAGCTGTTAGCTCTGCTGAGGTGGGTGTTTTGAAAACTCTTTTCTTGATGAAACAGTTTCACAAAGTTTCATTCTCATATCCCAAAATTTCAAATGTTTTCACCTTGGAACACTGCTGTTTCCTGACCAGCTCACCTATATGACTATGTGTTCTGCAAGTACCTGCAGACCTTATATGGGTGCTAGCATCAGTTATGACAAAAGTAATGACAATCTCTCTGTGAAATTTCATTATTTCAGATAGTTTGACACCTTTATTTTAATTTTTACAAAATTTCCACTTTATGAAACAGCCTTATCTAAAAAGTAAATGGATGGGTTCGGATGAGTTTGTCTTCCTTTAAGAGCTGGGTTTTAAAATTCCTTTTTACTTTGATATTAATCACGCAATATTTAATAAGAACAATCCATACAATAAAAATCCCTGCTGAGCCACAAGACATTTTTGTGTATGATTCTACTCTACTCTATATTTTGCTTCAGGACAGAGTAATGAAAAAGGACAAATTAAACGATAATCTGTGAAAAACAAATCCCTCATAACTTACCGAACCATAAATGACTCTTACATTACTGGGACTGGATAAAGTATCATCAGTGCTGGATTATTACATAAGAATATGTTAGTAATGTAGCAGGAGTCTAGTCTTTTAAGATGTGAAAGAGCGTTACTTAACCTCTCCACAAAGTTCAGGAAGAGGAGCCATATGCCCAAATAATAATTTTCTTGCTGGTGTTTAACATGTCAGTTTTTTAAAGGGGCCTATTTCAAGTTTAAAAAAAAAAGGTGTGAAATGCATTTCGACTTTTTTTTTTTTTTTTGGCAAAAGCAGCTCATTTTCAAGCTTGCAAGGAAACAAGAAAAACAAAATCAAATGTCAAGTAGATTTGCTCTTTGTTGTAATTAATACGCAAGCATTCACTTGTCCTGAGCCTGAAAACAAGTAGCGTCAGTCATGGTGCTATTAAAAACGAGTAGTTCTCTGGGAATCAAAGGGCCAAGTGGCCAACCAGTGAAAATCCCCACTCAAATAAATGGCCCTAGGCCAGTTTACATCACAAAGGATCTGATCACAACGGAAGGATGGCGGGAAGCCTGATGATCGAGGATATGCCACGTGCTTGCAGCGCTGGGCCCTACATGGGATGAGACAGCAAAGAAAGGTATGGCAGACTTCTCCAGAGCAGGAGGTGGGAACTGATTAACTAACTGCAAATAAAATGTGCAGGAAATTGCAAAGCCCTACGCTGCACGCTACCTGCACGTGCTCAGTTTTGGTCAAGGAGGTTACATGAGATTTCTTTTTGAGTCAGAGCAATGTAGTGGATAAAAAGGTTCTGTCTAGCCAGAGGGATTTCCTGAGGCCATCGCAGACCAGCTCAACATGCTGTTAAGAAGCTCATTTTCATGAGACTTTCATGCATCTGAAACGCTGGCTTCAAGTCCCCACGAGCTTTAAGTGCCACATCGCAGCACTACAAGCCCAGCACTGAATGCCTGGCACAGGACCAGGCATCTTCCTTCCTTCTCTCGGTTTCCTCAAGTCAGCAGGTGGGGCTCCAGGACTCCATCTTGTTTTGATTTGTGAGGGGTATTTTTTTCTCCAAGAACGTCGAAGAAAAAAATTTCTGTTGAATATTTGCTCTTCTCCTCCTTTCCCCTGTGTTCTTTTGCGGACACGTTTGGAGAGAGAGAAAAAAATTTTTTTTTTTTTTCTTCAAAGGGGCTTGCTTTTTTCCTGAAACGGCATGCTGGAAACACTTCATCGCTGAGGTCTGCTGGCCTGAGGTCTGCTCCTATTTACATTACAATCAGGGTGAATCAGCAGCAATTTGACTGAGTTCACTGGGAGTACTCTGGCAGGCAGCTCCCCTACCCAGAGG
>NW_010411914.1:18623-33194 GCF_000710305.1 Buceros rhinoceros silvestris | reverse complement strand
ATGCCGCCAACCACGTCAGCAGGACCAGCCACGGTCCAAGCCCCATGCCAGGTAGCAGAATGAGTGTAAATGGATTCAGGGCAAAATAAACGTAAAACACTACCAACTTGCCCTGTGAGATGGTTATAAAAGTGCTGGAGGTCAAATGCTGGAGAGAGGAAGCAGGGGGCAAAGCCAGCACAGCAAAAACCCCTACTAACAGAAGTGTGTGATACTGTCTGGGATAAAGACACATGCTTTCCCCACACGCTCACGTTCGACGTGTGATTCTCTTCTATCATTTAGGTCACTGCTGGATTTAGCCCTATGGGTTTGAACAATTAATTATTTTCAGTGATAGAACTATTTCATTTTCAAAACTGGTTTGAACTGTAGATTAACTCTAGATTAAATAATTTAACTACAGATCAGTAGTAAGTGTTTGCTCTATATTAAGTTGCCATATCACTGAGCAGGTATTACTTTGTAACATTCTAATATACTTAATAATTTATAATGCTACATTGTAAACTGGCTGAATAACCACCACCTTGGAACACTACAGACAACACCTCCAAATTCAATGTCTACTCCAAAGAGTCTTGTTCAATCTTAAACGATCATCTAGAGGAAAAAGGAAGGCATGTATCCACAAAAAACTGTGAAAAGAAAGCTGCTTAACTCTGGGAGCATCAGCTCTCAGGCTGTATGACCCTAAGCAAATGCTGTGCCTCAGTTTCCCCACCTCTACATAACAAAGGTACCTAATTAATCAATTGCTATAAAGATCATGCAGTTCTTTTTAGGACACTTTTCAGTAGACTACTTGAGGCAGACATTTCAAAAGATTTCTCAGCAAATCTCTTAAAAAGACCCTTAAATTAAAAGAAATTTCTGCTTGCATGTTCTGTTAAATCAAAAAGTGATTCATCCTGTGCCTCAGTTTCCTCTGCAGCTAAGTGCTGAAAATATGGCTTCCCTACTTCACAGAAATCCAGGGAAAGTTAAGTCACTAACAATTACATAGTAATTGCAGCTCCTTGGGCAGAAAGTCTTGAAGAATGCAGCAACACTAGATATTATGGATAGCTGAGGGAGAAGAGGCCCAGAGCTCACACTGCAGGACATACATCATATCCAAACGTTTGATGTTCATCATATGCAAACTAAAAGGATCTGAAATTGCTTTGGTGCAGAGTAGCAGCACCTGGGAACAAGGAGGGCGTGTTTTGCCTTGCTGCCAGGGGAGAGAGAAGGGCTTCGGACTGCTCTCTCCCATGCCACTTCTCATTCACAGTGAGAACCAGAGGCTGATTCTGCTCTGCTGGAAACAGGGGCACCACACAGATGTCTGCTTTCTAAAAGGAAAAGTGAGAGTGAGAAGAAGAGGTGCATGGAGAAGGGATAAAGGAAGGGCATATCTTCAGAGGCAGGAAAACCACTGAACATTCAGAAGCGGCAAAATGACTTTACAGAAAAGGAGAATATTGGAGATATGTAAACTAAATGGGCTGTTCAAATGTCCTATTTAAGACCAACCAATCATATTAAGGGTCAAGAACGATCAGTTTGGTTGCAGAAGTGTGCAACTGGCCCGCTGCACTAAACATGGCCTTTACCTTCCTGCAGTGCTTAGATGGGGACAGACCAAAATCAAGGCACTGGAGATGCTGCAGACAGAGGACTGAGCAGTCAAGAAGACACAGTGTACATTGTGGAAATAAACTGGAAGCATAGTTAAAGGTTAGCAAGTCATTTTCCCTCCAACTGCCATTGATATGAATGATGCCCTTTCTTGCACTGGCAAAGGGAAAGAAGAGTTAATGTCACCTTCCCTTCTCTAAATTCTCAGATTTGATGACTAACAGGCTACAATATTTCACTATACGAAAAAGGCCTGTTTTTTTACTTAAAAGCACAAAAATTATACAGAGAAAGTAATTTTCAAGGTCAGAGGGTTGCTTTGACATTTAAGAAATACTAAAACAGATTTTGGCTTTTAAAATTGTAAATTTAAAACTACAGAATTACTTCCTGACCTGAGAGACAATCTGCCAAATTTCTAGCTGACCACAGGCTTTTCGGGGTAAGCTAGAGTTACCAGATATTTCATGTTGTCTAGATGCACACCTCTGTGATTATAAAATGAAAGGCTGATCAACCTTAAAAAAACAGTTTCTGAGAGCCTTCATACAAGCAAAATGCACCAATTCTCACAGTAACCGAAGAAGCAATCCTCTCTTTAATAACCATTTTAGTACAATATTTTGCTCACTACTGGAGTACACAATAGCTTATGATAAATAGACTAATGAAAAAAATGGAGGGAAATAGAAACATTTCAGCATATGGAAGCCAAGTAACCCCTTTTATTTTACACCAAGACTTTGATCCTCCCACCAAACCTGTTACCATACAGACCATTTTCATTTAACACTACGTCTGACAAGCCTGACTTCTCTGAGATTGCAAAACTCCGCTCAATGCCCAGGCAAACTGTAAACGTGCTGAGCGCAGGTCGTACAAATGGCAGGTACATGTAGATGGTCCACACATACACAGACAGCACAGCCTTGCTGTGCAAGCTCAACAAAACTTTGTGCACATACAGTTTCAAAGGGTCATATTGTTGTTGAAGACGTGTAAGAGATTGCACTGTTTCTCCGTGCAGCCTGCTTCCCTCACAACCTGTCCTGCCTCACCTCCACGGCTTCACTTGTGCGAAGTGCACTGTAAAATAGTTATATTGTTCAAAATGAAGAAGCTGTATTTTCTTCCTTGCCTCTCACCCAAATTTTGCTCTTTCGGTCAAACCAATTTTGCTCTTTTGATTAGGCAAGAAACCGAAATTTTTTATTGTTTTCTCTTTGTTTACTTTTTTTCAGTGGCAAACACTGAAAACTTTTAGCCAGAACCAGCGACAGCTCAAGATGCAGTCCTCCAAAGGCAGCTACGCTGAAGAACAAAAGCCTGCTGGAGTGGAGTGGAAGCAAAAACGATGCTGCAAAGTTTCTTATGCTCCCTAAGTGTCTCCCATAGGTACCTGTGCAATTGAAATTATGCCAGTTCTTGTATGGACTATAATGGGAAATACTTTCTTCCAAAGACTACTTGCTAGGTTTTAGTTTGTTTCTGCTACTTCAGTCAGAGTTGAAATGCAATTGTATTTAAAAGTCTGTTGTGGGTATTTTGTAAGTTCTGTTCATAATAGTTAGCAGAAAAGCAGAGAATTTGCCAGCCTGCAACTCTGTTACACTCAAACTGCCCTGGGCCTTACAGGATGTAACTCTTTCTCCAGGGAAGGATTTATCCCCAACAGACAACCCAACTTGCTCACTTCTGCCTTTTATTGATTCTTGTCCTCTTTCTCTATCCAGTCATCTCAGTGTATCATCCTCTAGTCAACAAATAATTAAAAAACATACAATTTAAAAGATGACTCACAAAAGCAAGAACTGATGAGCTCTGATAACAAGATCCATGATTTTGGCACTTCCTGTTCCATAGGATACATACATACAAGAAGGAGAGAGATGCATAACAACAGGGCTCAGCATTCAAATTTTTTCAGCTATGAGAATCCCTAAATGCTTAAACACAATAGTTCTGGAAGTTCTGGATTAGAAAACTGCTTGTGAAGCTGAGGAAATGATGCTGCTAGCAAAATGGGAAGAGCATAATTTCCTTCTAATGCCCGATTAAAGGCTGGCTGAGGCTGTGATGCTGGTTTCGGCAGGAGTACAAGGACAGCTTCTTGTGAGAATCGCTGGCAACACCAGACACCTCAACGGGGAAATGATAAAGGGAAAACAAAACTGAGGCCCTTCATGAGCAAGATGGTCAATATACAGGGCACTCAGCCAAAGCTTTCAAAGAGCAGACAAAAGATCAATGGCACCCTGTTGTTGATTTGGGGAGTTAGGTGTTCCTAGCTGGCTAAATTCAAGTTTTTTCTTCATGTGAACCCATAGTTTAGGTGCACACATTAAATCTAAACTAAATCTGGGACTACTGCAAATGTGCCTGCAAAAATGGCAAGCTGAAATCTGTCTCATGATTACCATTTCTCAAGAAGCTCTGATCAGCTGTGCTTATAAAATGAAATTATATTTATGTCCCACTGAAATACCAGCACTGAATTCTTACCCTGAGATTGCTACTGAAAATCTCCTGCAGAATGTGCAAGGCAGTGCTGAGTCTTGCTCTCCCTCCCAGAATCAGTGGTTCTGCCCAGCTAAGAAGAGTGAAAGCCATAAAAGCCCATTTAATCGGGAAAGTAAGACAATGGCACTCTAAATGTTGACAAGGAGTGGGCTTGTTAGGTTAGAAAAGCATCTCTACAAAACCTCTGATAATAACTGAACTTCAAGAGTAACAGTATTCTGGTGAGCTGGGTCATGATTGCCACTAATATAGAGAGAAAAAAAACTGAGGTGCAATGACAGGAGATCAAGTGATTTCCTCAGCAGCAGAGGGAGTTTTACAGCTAGGGTTAGAGGGAAAAATCATGTCTCGGTCCCATTAGCAAACTACGAGCTCATATTGCCTTTACTACAAACAGATTTCCCTTCACCATACTGTACTTTTCTTCTTGCTGACTGTTCAGTACGATCATCCAAAAATACTCCTATTTTTCACACACACCACCCCGAAACAGAATTCAGCATGAAAGAGCAGCTTCATCCAATACAGCTCAACATCCAAACTAAGCAGCAGTAAAATCATATTTATTCATTGACTGAGGTTTCAAACAGTAAAATGATTGTTATTGAGTTATAGATTGAACTATGTTCTGAATAAGACCCCAGAATAGGTCTCTGATGACAGCTCTCTCACCTTGACAGCCCTTGGGAGCACTGGGGGAGAAGGAGGAGTATATGCACGCTTGTAAGTGGGGGCGATACTTGAATATCGTCAAGTTTCACAATCACAGTAGGTAGAATTTGGCAGACTTTGCCTCTGGGAATGAAGTACGAGACAGAAAGAAGGGAGCTGGGTACCTGAGCCCTGTGCATGTGTGCGAGCGAGGCTCTTCAGCTGCAAGCTGGGTGTGCCTGAAACGGGAGTCAGGGTGAGAGACGAGCTGGGAGCTCCCTGTTGCTGAGTGCGCCCAAGAGCACAGCCATGCAGCACAAGCTGAGTGATCCAAAGGCACGAGTGTTAAAGGCGGTCATCTTCTCTTTCTGTGTAAATTCTGGCAAGCCCTGTAGCTTTCTCTGTGTCTTTGTTTTCCTGTTTGAATGTATGATATTCCAGTGAAATATAAATATTAATATTTGATTTAACTCACAGCTAGAAAGCTTAGTTCCTTAAAGTCTAATACAGATCTTTGAAATTTTTGAAAAACTATATAAATATGAATCCTTTTATTTTTATAGCATTACATTAATAACTGTGCAGTTGAAGCTGATGAATTAAATAATCTCTGTCTATATTTGCTTATACCTTTCTGAAACTGTTACCTTTTGAGCAGATTATTTCTCATGCCTTGTCTCAATCGAGAAATGACATTTTTGGTAAAGCTTTGCAAAACCCCATTCAGCTGTTTTTGAGTCATCCAAGTATGTAAAAAACAGTTTCCAGCTGTTAAGTTTTCCATAAGCTCTTTTTTCTTAAACACGCTTGTATAATTATAACACAGCTTTGTTTTAAAACATCAGACTTGACACGTACATAGTCCTGAAAGAGAAGTAGCAGCACTGCCATGTTTGAAACCATTTGGTTTTGAAATAACAAGGTTATTACCATATCAAAATATCTTTCTTTTCTTAAAGATTCTCTCAGACTCTGAAATGCAGTTTTCTAACTGTAGACACTCAATTGTGTAAATGACCAGTAAAAAAAAAAAAGAAAAAAAAAAGACACTCTTCTTGCAATCCGTGACTGAGCTGTAACAGGGAGAACTGGGGGACACTGTTTACACAGGGCACAGGCTGAGACCTGTCAGTCTCGGACCTGCTTATGGCACGCTCTGCATATGCACATGCATTCTTGAGGCTAAAGCTCCAGCTTGGTGTTTTCACAAGACCCAGCTCAGCTTCACGCACTCCCGAGAGACTGGCAATGGTTGGACCCATACACTGCTCAGCCCTGTCTGATGCTGGGTGGCACAAGGCCACTTTCTCCAAGCCCAGGCTAGTTACTCTCAGTTCTAACAGCTGGTGGGCTAATAAGGCAATAAGGTCAGAAAACGTCTAGGTGGCACAGTCTGCTTTCAAGATCTTGCTTCAACTGCTAGGACAGACCTACTCTTTAAAAAACTTGGAATGGACACTTAAGATGAGGCAAGGACAGCCTTCCCCCTTGCCTACAACACGTCGTACTCTGCTGTGATGGCTGTAGCTTTCCATAAGGATTCTGAATTCAATTTGGTGTTGCAGAATTCTACAGTTTTAATTATTGCATGTTTGCATTTCAGTATAGAAAGGCATCAAATCAGCCTGGAGATGACTCCTCACTTATATCCTGCCTAGATAGAAATGCACTGACATGATACCAAGCAGAGAAGAATCAGCCATTTACTTAATTTAAACACTTCATTTAATCTGGAGTATTTCAGGTTTTGACATCTTAGTGGAACAAGTGTTGGTTTTAAGAATATTAATGGTTGCTGAAACAGGAACTGTAGTCTGATTATTGGATTACATGGGTTTCACTCTCAGAACTATTTTTACATATGACAAAGTAAAGGCATATGTGGCTTTTCTGCCTTGCATGAACCACTGGCCTCAGCAAGAACTTTTCTGTCAGGCTGGAGGAACTCTTTCTAAAGATGCAACATATCTGCGAAAGGAAAATCGCTGCATGTGTAGATTTCCATATGGGCTCAACTGTGCTGGTTTGTAAAGACAATTACTGTCAAAGTAAATAGCAGTACCTCCTGCTCTTGCCTTTCCTGGGACATATCCTCCTACTGTGCAGGTGTGAGCCCACAGAAACTACCAGTGTCAGTGACACGACAGTGAATCTGAGAAGACAGTCTGATTCATCTGAAAGCCAAGGATACAACTCTGATGGGCTTTCACACAGAGAAATGTGTGCGTGCATGTGTGTACTTGCATACACTTTTCCTTCCTTTATACTACCTCTGGTTTTATCAGCACACCTATAACTCAGTTGAACATCCATTACCCTGAGAGGTTTTCTGAATGTGCTTCAAACCACATCAAACATATAGGCGGTGCTCAACAAACAAAACGTCACTGGAATACAATTACAGAGGAAAAACTCAGCGGTTCCTATCCATCACACTGTCTTCTCTCTGTACTACCTGCCTTGGTAAGCCCGCAGCTAGGTGTCACACACCGTAAGAGACCCTATCACAAGCAAGGGGCAGAGGTAAGGTTGCTGTGGGAACCTTAACTCTAAATTTGCTGAGTTTACGGAGATCAAAATCTCAGTCTTCACATCCCATTAGCATACTTCTTGTGCATGCAGAACATGGCCTAGGCAAGTGAGGTGTTTCTAATGGAAAAGGTATACTATTGGGTAAATAGGTGTCCGTGCACAGTTTGGGAACTCTAAGCTAGACAATTCAGTTCTAATCAATGCTACTGGATTTTGAAACCCATCAATATAATAAGGAAGTGGAAAAAGCAATATAAAAAAATCCAAACAAGCTGTAAGTTATGCTGTATGCTCTAATATTCTGAGCATCAGTGTTGAGACAAAAGAAGAGTTTGCCATTTGTTAGTTGTTAATAATCAAGAGAAGATCTGCCAGACACACTCTTCAAGGGTTCTTTCTGTCTGGACCAGGTAAATGCTACAATACACAAAGGACTTCATACACACAGAAAGAAAGAGTTTTCATGGACAATGATGCAGCGTTCTTAATTAAGATTTTCATTACTGATACATACATTAAGGTTTTGCTAACGCAAGTGCCCAAGCACTCTCGCGTGCAGGTAGATGTCTCTGATTCTATCTCCAGAAACCCTTTTGCAAATCATCACAAACATTTGCCAGCCAAGGCTCAAATACAGCACACCTGGCCTTTGCTTTCATGACAATGAAAAATAAAACCCAATATTTTATTCTGTCTGTTGGGCGAGAACTTAACACTTTGCAGGCATAAGAATGAATAGGCTTTTGCAAGGCTGTGCTACAGCCTATTGAAATTGATTCTGATCTCACTTACACCTGTTTGATGTCTATGTCACATCAGGATCTTCAACAGTGTGGGTATAGAAAATGTTGAAGGAAAAAATAATGGAAGAGACACGCAGGTAAACGGAAAATGGGATAAAACACAACATGAGTTTGCCAAAGGTAGATTGTAGTAGACTAATCTGATAACTTTCTTTGATCATATAACCAATTATCCAGACAAAGGAAATGCAGTAAATTTAGTCTACCAGTACATCATCTGATACAGTATCACCAGGGAAATTATGAGTTAAGATGAAGATTTGCAAAAGGACTGTAAGGTCAGCAAATGCTTACTTGAAGGGGATATGGAGCAGCGGTGAAAAAAGAATTACTGGGCAAGGTTAAGGCTGTATTTTCATATAGAAATACAGAAATAAATAAGTATATTTCTATATTTAATTTTAGTTACATAAAATTGCATTTTCTAACTAACAAGATTTAGGGGAGTGAGTGACATTTCTTTATGAGGCCCCTCAAAGTGAGGAGGCATATCTGAGGAAAAAGCGTGAGCATGCTTAACAGTCATAAAAGGATTGATCAGCTTCAATAGAATGCTCATTAACAACATTTAGGCCTCATTCACCTGTAATGTTTCCATGTTATTTCTATGGTCCTGTCATTTGGGAAGTTCAAAGGTGCTACAACTCTCTCGGCAGTTTACTTGTACAGTTGAATTCAATATCTAGTTCACTTTTGTGCTTTTAAAATATTCTTTTTCCTGGAACAGGATGCCCATTCATCTACAAATCTGCTTGCTGAATGCCTTAAATCTCGTTTGAATGCTGGTCCCTGCCTCCCAAGAAAATGCTACTGCAGTAAAATGTGGAGGAGAAATACTCGGTGAACAGAAGGGCTTACAAAAGCATTGCTTCTCCCTGAACATGTTACATGCTTTTCTTGATCTATTCAGGCTATGGCATTTTGCAAATTTCTTCAGTAGGACAAACTGGGCTGACCACCAGCAATGCAATGACGTTGCACTGGCATGCCAGGATGGAAGGTGAAGACAGTGCTGCAGAAGTCATCGTAGAAGTTATCAATGTGAGGTTAATTCACAGGTTCCAAAAGAAATGATCTGCCAGCATATTTTCAACATGAAATAAAACTGGATTTTTCACAATCTTCCTAGAGGCATGCCTCGATCTACGAGTAATTCAATGACTAAAATTGTTACCTTTCCATTAATGTCCACTGGAAGAAGAGCTGCATTTTTGTTTTAGTCTTCTGTGGCAGAATTTAATTATTTAGTGTCATAACTAGACGACTCTAAGCATGTATGGACATTCACACAAGATATGTGCACTAACAAACAAAACATGAAAGATTTGTTAAGAGCAAAAATTGAAAACCGGTCTCTGAAACACAGTGCTCTTTAAGGTTAGTTATATGCTGATCACACACAGTAGATTTCCTTCACAACCTTCAGTGCATACTGCAGAGCATCCCGAATGTAACACATTAATTTTTGTCTTTTATGTAAAAGTGGATTTACTGCAAAAAGTGAAATTCAATTAATCCCTTTTACAGACATCCAGGATAAGTGAACATAGATGAATATGAAATTTAAACACACATCCAAATCCAAACGTAGCAAGTGATCCTTACTTTCGTGATTGGGTGAAGCATGAATACCTTTAAATTGTATGCTATTTGAAGTTGGGATTCCAATTTTGTCTCTGAAAAATCAAGCTGTTTAGTGTGTGCTTAAGAAGCTAAAACATTAGAAAACAGCATTCAGAAAACTGTCACAGGTATTCTATTAAAACTCAGTATGACGGAATGGGAGAGAGCGAGATACATTCAAATCCAAAAGCGTTTGCTTTCGATGGTGTGCAAAAATCTAATATTTGGGGCATGCAAACATATGAAATGAAATTATTACCTGGGGGGCTGAATTGGTGAACCATATTCAGCATAATATTAACCAAAGCGATGGAAAGCAGCAGCAGTGAACAAGAACTTCAGAGGAAGAAAACACTTCAGAGGAAAAACACATTGTGAACCTTTTATGTCTAAGAGTTCCCATTCCCACTGAGAGGTAAAATAGCCTTCTTGAAGCATGGCCTGAAGACTATTCATATATGTTTTGACACGGACACCTGTGTAATGGCACACAGCTAAACTACATGGCAGACGGCTTTCATTTCTGATTTAAGGGGTAGAGGCAGAGGGAAAAAGGAGATGGAGGTGATACTCTTACAAGCTCATTTTCAATCATCGTGCCCTACACATAGGACATTCAACATGAATATGGAGATGTGGTCTGGCATTTAGACCTTCGTGAGTATTTGTATTTTGGTGCCAGTTTCAATAGTCAAATGTACGATCTTTTGATCAAGAGGTGACTTTTGGGAAACAACAGATTTCAGGATATCCAGTTTTATAGTGCCACTTGCTCTTGGTACCATTTTTACCTTCTAACTGGTGTGTACATTTTATGGAGACAGGTGTACCACATAATGTTAAAGCAGGGTGCAACAAAGAGGATTTCTGCATAAAGAGAAGGACTGACAGTACCTTTAATAAAAGAGGGATACTGGTGATGTAACTATAGAATACCAACATGCTTGCCAAAGTTGGAAGATAATTTACTATAACCGCGAAGGGAATATTCTGAAAAACTCTGCTACGCTCTGTGGTTGTGCTATTTTGCACAGTGATTTCAGACCTAACAAACTAGACTGTCTTAATATTTTGATGGTTGGTGTTCAAACTGCTGTAGGAAACGCTGCTACTGATTCAGCAAAGTGGTCTTTTCCATACAAATATATTAAATTACGCCAGTGTGGGGTAAAAGCGCACTGAACAACTGCATTTTCTAGCTGTCCCTTTCTTTTTTCTAGCTAAATCTAAAATACTATGCTCCTAGAACTACCTAGTTTAAAGCCCATTTTTTTCTGCTGTTATATTTCAAAAAAGAAGCTAACACTCAATACATTTTATTATGCTAATTAGATGAAAAATAACCCAGAACAAAAAGATCTCTAGCAAGCATAATGGCAGAAAGCTGTGACATTTTCAGCTGTCATGCTAGCCAATCTTAAATTCAATCTCATCCAATTTCAGTGGATATCTTATAGGTATGGCAATTAGAAAGCAGGTTGCATACGTGCCTCTGTGGTGATCCACACATCAACTTCACAGCTATGGGTAGCCATTATTATTTGTTAAATAATTTGAATGTTAACACTTACACTAATGCTTGAACGAAAACCTGGTATAAAATTTTGCCCTTTTTTTAACCTTGGTACTTCTCTGGTTTTTGGGACGTTGGCTTATAGATATAGATATATATATTACAGATTTTTTTAGAAGAAAACTAGGAACTTCGTCAGATTTGTTTTAAACAGGGTGGTTTTTTAAATGTAAATCTATTGCTTAAATCCATTTGATGGTTACGTCTTCAGAAAAAGAATAAAGCTTAAAGTTGTGGCACTTATTCAAGAACATTCATCCCGAGGTGCATTCCCAGATACAGTTTGATTTCTATAAACACATCAGAAAAGAATTTCTGCTCCACTGCTATTTTGAGCCTGTTTTACCATTTCTCTCATTTGCAAATGCCATGTTGTTCTCTTTTTTGGAACATTCCCTTCCTTCAGGAGACACATAAAAGCTGGGGAAATAATATCCCTTTCCTGTCTCAGATTGCTGCGTAGGTGACCACTCCCTTCCAACAACTCATTTTCAGAAGCACACCAACTGATTCTTCTGGATAATTTGGATGTCTATTTATTACATTAATTATGACAATTCTTGAAAAATGCCAACTCTTGAGGGCTGTGGTAAACATAAGGCTTATTACATCTAGACTTTTTTGGCATTTCACAAATGTTCATTTTGATTAATGAATAAGCTTGACCTGGAGGTCGCTATCGTCCATTGAAATAATGGAGAGCTTCTTAAGAAACCTGAGAAGAGAAAAGATGCCTTCTCCCTGTTTCTGATGTAGCAATCACTGTTGTTGTTCCTCATCTGCAAAACAATACTGAGCACAAATAAAGGGATTCAGAAGGTGCTAATCAGTTGCTATTTCAAATGGTTCAGTATGCTAAGGGATGACAGTTTGGTGAACAAGTACCATTGGGCGGGGACACATACAGATATTAAAGACTACTTGAGTATCATCATGTCTGACAAAGGGAGTACATATTCTCAGAAACTGGCAGGCTGGAATACTGCTGGGTGTCTTCTGACATACAAATCACTGACCATATGATAGATGGTTCTCATAACTATGATGAGATCAGTAAGATGCTGCTCAGCTTCCCTTAGGTCATCATTACTTGACCGAGTATGTCTTCACAAAGCTGAGGAATAAATGGCACTTTTTTAATCTCTCTCTCTCTTTTTTTTTTTTTTTACAGTATGTCTGTATAACAAGGATTAGAATCAGTGCTGAATCTAATAGGAATGATGCTGAAGTTCAGTATAACCCATTTACATCAGAAAACTATTTCAAGAAACTGGACAGATGTTCACAGAATTAGGTTAGCATGTCCTGCAACTTCTTTGTATTTGGATCACTGTGGTGCATTTCTGATTTGCACTTACCAAAGCTAACGGTGGATAACTCTTCAATGTTGTATGGGTTCCATCTGAACGGGTAGTGGTCTGGAAGTAAAAGAAGTGTCCTACTATAGCTATTCATCCTACTGTAGCTACCTGTCACTGTAAAGCACCTTAATATTTTTGATACTGTTACACACTGTTGACAGTATGATAGAAAGTCTCAAGACTGGTTGAAAGACTCTTCATCCATGACAAGGTTGATTTTTGACAAAAGAATTCACCTGCTTCAACTGAACACACTGAGGTGGAGCAGAGATTAATGGCATTCCTCTTAGGTGGGAATATCATTTGGGGGAGAGATACATTAAATCCTTCCACTTTCAAAACCTTGATGCCATATAGTCAGACAGACATATGTGCGTAACGTGGGGCAGGAGGAGGAAGAAGACTGAAACATCAGCAAGTTGTGGGTGGGAATATGAGAGGAGAGCTCAGTGCTGGGTACTGAGGCAGAAGGGTGAACAATTTGGTTATCATCTCTAGATCAGAAACAGGCTTTATAGGTAACATTAACAGCTTCTAATGCAAAGATGTCCCTATTCTACTTTTTCTGTTAACCAAAAGAATTCATAGTATCAGTGGCCCAAAGGACCGGAGAGAAAGGAGAGAACTAGTTAAACAACACGAACTTTATGCACATGGCTTAAGTAAGAGCGATACTTCTGTGGAGCTTGCTAAGGTGGGAACAGATGAGGACAAAAAAAGCCCTTGGCTGTGGAACAAGCCTGACTCAAAGAAGCCAGAAAGCAGGTGACTAGTTTTACAGGTAAAGAAACAAAGGCAAACACACTGGAAACAACTTATGCACGGTCACAGCAAAGCCCTGTTGGAGAGAGATTTCAGCTCTGGGTTTCCACATTCCCACCTTCCATGAAGCCAGCTTGCTGCTTCCACCTAGAATGCCTTGTGCTGCAGAGGTAGAACAATGATAAACTGCTGCCTTTGTGCAAGTGGTGAAGGCACATGGTCACTGCCACAGACATAAGTGATTTTGCTGCTGCTGCAGGAAGTGTTAACATAAGTGGTGTGCATTTCACATCCCTGAGTATCATTACACTTTTTATCGATATTATGAAGTTCTGCAACAAAAATAATAGGATTTGTCAGGGGCCGTTATGAACCGCCCCTGCTGGATAAATACATAATACATGATGGCAAAGGTCTGATGGGACTTTAATCAATCGCTTTCCCGAGTCAAATAAATGTCACATTAGACATAAGCCATGTTATATTCTGTGGGGGCCTCTGATCCCCTCGTCTCACGGTCCTGACACTGCCACAGGGAGCTATGCATGCGCATAGACTCCTACTTATTTGTAGCAAATATATCAGAGCAAAACTGGAACAGCACGTTGTAAATTACAGATTTGGGACACCTTATAATGAAAGGCAAAGGGGAAAGAAAAGAAATATGGGGACATGATAGGCATGATAGGTCAGCTCAAATACATCTCCTTGGTAGCCGGCATCATCACACCACCTTTTGCAGTCACTGCAGCATATCTCATGCTTCTGCCCAGAGGGCAGGGGAAAAGGAGGTATGCCATTTCTTCCTGCATCACAAAAGTAGTGAGTCAACTTTAAATGTTGAAGTCACATATTTTAGGTCTAGTATAAGGAAAAGAAAGCTCTTTGATTGTTTCAGCACACACCTGAAAAAATTACGCATGTCCATTGGCACTTTAGCATCCCTTTGAAGACATTTCAATAAACAAAACGCAACTTGAACGTAAATTTGCAGGTTGAGTTCTTCTCCCAAATATGAAAGAGCTATTTTTCTTACTGTGCTATGCTTCTTCTTGGTTTTTTTTCTTCCCCCCCCCCCCCCCCCCACCCCCACGCCACCACCCCCACCACCACCCACACACCC
>NW_010411914.1:0-18583 GCF_000710305.1 Buceros rhinoceros silvestris | reverse complement strand
CCCCCCCCCCCGCCCCCCAAATTCCAGGCAGCACTCTAACAGCCATCTACTTTCCTGTCTGAATGGGTAGGAGACATGAATTTAAATTGCAAAATGGAGATCTAAAGTAACACAAAGTCTAGGCATATTTGAACATGGACTTCTAAACCTAAATTTAAAAGTCCTCATTATTTTTGGCATTCACTAAATAGCTCCAGCTTGGTCTTCCCAAAACAGTGGCTTAAAATGCTGGTGGACATTTGGAAAACTTTGGTCTGTCTTTACTTAACTATAGTAAATATTACGAAGTGGTAGTGCTACATTTCCCTTTATATCACAACAAGAAGCATCATTTTAAAAACACTAGATTTCACTACCAGTATGTATGAAGGAATCCCAGCAAAATGCAAACTTCTGTTCCAAATATGCTAAACCATCACGTGGCAAAACCAAGACCCAAATTGTAACAAACAAACTCTCCCAAAGGTGCCATCCCCTATTCTCCCAAAACAGGCAAAAGCAAACCTTAAACTGTGAAAATTTTAATTCTTTGTGTTCTAGGTCTCAAACCCACAATTATCTGGATTAATACAGTATTTTCTTCAATTACAAAGGTCACCAAATTGACAACCTACACAGAAGCAGCCATACTCTAATGAATGAGACCAGCTGAGACAAGAACCCTACGTAATATCTTCCAAAGAAACTACTACCAGATATTTAATCCTGATACTGTTAGATGTCAAAGAGAATACAGCATATTTAATCTACCCAAGTAAGAAGAGCAGGTCAGTACTAGGTAGGAGAGCACACAGGACAGGGTGAGGAAGGGTCCCATGCCACAAGGCCAGATCTCATCAAGGACAAGTTGAAATGGTAGTTCACTGTTTCTGTACTTGTTTTATGCTCGCACAGCATGAAGCACTACATGTTTTATTCTGAATCAGAGAGCAACAGTGTAATGTCCATCACAACATGTATATCCTCAAATGTAACAGAAATCTTTCCTATTGTCATCCAGAAACACATATAAATTCCAGATCAACCAATCATACAATCTTACTGAACTAAGTCAGTCCAAGTCCCATAGGCTGACATGGCATCAAAATCTTGGACTGCTACGTTAGAATAAAAACTCAGTAGAGTTCTGTGGCCGTGGGGAGCAAGAGAGAAGTTCACAACAGATCCTGGCTGACTTAGATGGAACCTGAACAAAATGTACAATGTGTATCAGTGAAAAGTAAAAAATGTTTGGTATAAATACTTACACGAGAGACAGGAAAGGCTCCTTCAGAGGAAGGCCACAAACTGACTGTGAGTTATCTGCGAAGAAAAGGGAGAAAGGAAAAAGGGAATTAAGTGACAATAAACACACTAAATGATACCACTGTAAAACAGGAATTGAGGAGACTCACAGATGGTAGCAGTTCCCACAGGAGAGAGAAAATGTAAAAAAGTGTTTTAAATTCACAAACTGTATTAATCTTGGAAGTTTTGAAATCACCCGACCCCAAAACTATGTAGCTGAGAAAACTGGTAATGGCTGAGAAGCTTTTTGGTCCTGAGATAATTCCAAGCCAGCAGAGACTAAATATCCTCTGGTGGCTGTTCAACAGCCTCCGTGAAATAGGCTTGTGGCTCCTATGGACAAATGCTCTTATCACAAAAACACTGCCAGATTTGAATGGCATCCTTCTTAGCAGTCATGCCAGATGATGCAGGCCTCTGAAACAGAACTCGCCTTCTTGATCTTGACCTTCACAGAAGAGGGGTTAGGCATACTATTAGGGCTAAGGATGCTTACATCATGGTTCATAGCTGCAAAGAAAAATTGTGTTGTCTTAGTTCCTTCTATCAAAACAGTATCTCTTGGACTTGTCAGATTTGTTACCCTGAAACATCTAAGAAAAAAAAAATGGCTGCCGGGATGCATGGAAGTAGAATGGCTAAAGGTTTACAAACTTTCAGCAGACTATAGGTCTATTTTCCAAAGTCTACTATGGTGTATCTAAGCTTTATTGCCAACACATTTTCCAAAACATTTTAACCTGGGATGAAGTAATAGACAAAATGAATCAAACTCTGATGCTCTGAATTGTAACAAGAGCATGCACTCCTGCTGGACACAGGAAACAAAGGCAGACGCTTCTAAAATGTTCAAAGGTATAAAGGAGGTACAAAAGGTCTCCCTTCCCTTTGCCAAGCTGAAAGAAATTCAGATAGTCAGACCAGACAATGCTCTCCAAAAGATTGCTAACAGGGGACCAGCAGCATGGTGGACAAAGACCATGAGATCCATGTGGTATACTCAGGTACTTAATTCAAGAAATGGCCCTCACCTACTGCTTCCTGTTGCTTCCTGTCCAGTTACAGGGAGAGATTAGCTCTATCATTCCTCAAAGCAATTACAAATATTCAGAAAAATACAAGCCTAAGTTGAGATAGTAAAGGAAAAGTGAGGAGCTGTCCCAGGAGATAAACAGGGAAGGTAGGCAGAAAACTTGTTCAGAGTTGTAGCTATTGCTTGTGGGAGTTATGGGCCTGGTGAGAGACAGCATGTGTGCTTATCTCGGTTTTGGTCATCTGCAAGGGAGGTGGAAGAAATACAGCAGAGAGAATCATAAAAACTGCAGGGCAGCAAACAAGATGCTTATAGCATCCTTTGGATAGGCCACCTAGAGAGGCCCTGTTTAACAGCAAATTTTTATTTAGAGAAGCTGACTGCTCCCACATGTATGGAAGATTTGCATGAGACAGATGACAGGATGGGTTCTGCTCAGACTGAGGCTGGTGGAGAGCAGGTCACTATCTTACTTTCAAGAATCCATTAGTCTGATAAACTTTAACAGGGAAGTTCTGGTGAACACTCCTCCGCTAAACAAGTGTCTCTTATTTTCCTTTTACATTGCTCCTGAAGATTTAACCAAGAAGCCCAGAGATGCATCTGAGATACACTGTATGGGAAGGACTTGTTTGTGGCTGCTAGTTGGGAAGTATTTCTTTCGGAATTTTGGGCAGACAGGACAGTGAACTGTACATTATGGAAGAACCTGAGACAAAAAGGCTGAGCCAATGAATGTGCCTTGGAGCCACAGAGGTTTTTTTTTTTTAGAAAAAAAATTAAAAAAAGGCAGGAGGCATCCAGCATGGGAAAAAAACCACAAAAATGGAAAATTTCAGGTCCAGTGGTTAGAGTTTCGCTCTGTTACAAGCAACATAAAAAAAGAATTCTAAGGGAAAGTGTTAAGCAACTTTGATGACATGGATGCCAAAGAATTCTACAAATTATGGCCTGAGACTCTGGAGGTGCTGAATAATGACTTACGCCAACATTACCGTTGAATTTGCTATAAGGAGTGATCAAGATTGTTGTATCTAATTAAAACTGTAGGGTAATTTTAGACAGTCACAGTATACTAGAAGCTGCAAACTAGAATCTGGCAAAACACCAGAACTGAAACACCATAATTTTTTTAATGATTGCAATTGCTCTGGACACTTGATTACCAGTTTTGTTCAAAAGAAAATACATGAAAACAAAACTTTCCATGTAAAGTATTGGAAAAACAAGACGTGTCTGAGGAAACTATGATTCATTCCAGGTTAGATAACTGCAGAACACGTATGCGGGAGAGAATTGGGCCAAATCCTGTTCTCACTGCCCTGTGCAATTGTGCTGACTTAATTGAAACCATGAGCAGAAACCGAACCATTAAGATGCTGGGGTGAAACGTTTTATCATATGGTGCTGTTTGTCACTAGAGACATACTTAACCTAATTACATTAGATTAACACAGTAGATTTCTTTGAGATATACTATTATATAATAACATTAAAAAAAAGAAGTCTAACAAAGCTGACCATTTTCCCCAGGTCTCCGTGTTACAAGCAGAATAATTACCCATCTCTGTGTCATTTGTTTTCAACCCAATATGGCTCTATTTGTTGGGTGGAGAAAGGGAATCCACTGATCCTTTTCATACTGAATTCCTAGTGTTAATTAATCATTATTACTTGAAATTTGCTTTGGCCATTGGACAGAATAGCCAGGGGCTAATATTAAGCCTGTCCTTGCTTGATTGTGGCCAGATTCTTCCCACTTTCTCTTTCTTTGCTATATGAATAAATTCCATTTAATTCACAAAAAATAGACAAGCAAGGCTTGAATTATATTTAGGAATCTATGTCCTCTTCAGTTTAATGACAATAAGGTTCTTAAACACTGAAGAATTTCTATTTATGTGGAGTGAAGAAGGTGAAATCCAGTCATATGAGTTACACTATATAAGCAGGTAATCGATTTATGAGGTTAATTACAATTTTCAGAAGTGACTTAGGCATTCATGTCAAAGTCTGTTGGAAGTCAGTGAAATTTTGGCTGTAAACCACCTGAAGATTTGAGAATATTTTACCTTTGTTAGCCTAAGCAATGTTTACTTTCGATGAGATTAACATCTTAGGTGCCAAAGTAATTTCTGCAATTGGCATTCAGTTGCTGCTTACCATTTATTCACTAAATAGCTTGACTTAATATGCTTCAGGTACCTTTTTCTTAGCAGCAAATCGAGATAGTGATTCTGTTCCATTTTTGCAAAGTAATTCAGGATCCATCTGATGTAATGCACTACCAAGGTGAGACATACTATTCCTTCAGCCCCTAGAACTGGCAAGAAGCAGAAAAACTATGAACTGCTTTAAGCTGGAAAGACTGGCAATGGATCCAGATAATCCTAAACTGACTGCTCTTGCCTCAGAACATTTTCACTACTGATACAGAACCAACGAACGGCACAGGTTTATCATATGTGATCTACTCAGTGAATTGGATCTAAGATGCAGAGTCTTGCCACCCCTCTCCTCCTGGATGCACTACACCTGCTCAGTATCTAAACTAGAATTTAATCCCAGTGGAAGATAAAGAAAATAATGTACTAGAGAATTCCTTAGTTCAGAGGGGGCCAAACAGCTGAGGAAACACGCTGAAAGAGAAGACTCAGCTGAAATTTGGTGGAGCCCTGTAAATGATCTGAGGAGCAGAGAGGCTGCATTCCATCTCTGACACAGCAGAGACAGATCACAGAAATATTGGGGATTTTAGTGGATATAACTGTTAGGTTTATATATTAATGAACAACAATAATATGTGATTCTAAACGGAATACCAGGTTTGACATTTAATCTGAGCACTCATACTATCCATAAATGTTCATAAATGTCACAAGACCCCTACCCTTTGATTGAATTAGAATCTACTATGCAATTTAACAAACACAGATTAATCTACATAGATTTATATTTCTGCAGGTTACAATGTTATTTGTTGATTTATACCCTTTCCCCCTTAGCGTCCCTTCCATCAAGAATCCAGGAAAATACATGCAAATCTTTAATAGGAGAGCAGCTCAAAATCCAGTGACTAGCAGCAGATGGAAACTTGGTTCAGTGAAACCTATACTAATTACCATTTGCTTTTTGAAGTCACCTCTGCTAATGGCCAGCAAAATCTTGGTCCCTGTGATACCTCCTATTACCTTCACATGAACTCTTACTACAGCCAGCAATCACCTAACATGTTTCTTGGCAATGCGGTGCAATTAAACTGCCTTTCAATCAGCTTGCAGAGGAATCCAGAGATGGCAACTGCTTTAATATTAGAAGTTAATTACAAGAATGTAGAGGAAGGCAGTCAAACGTTATGTTAGCATACCAGAAATATGACAACGCCTTGGCCACAGATGTCACATGAAAGGTAAGGAGCCACATCAGAAAAAGTGACATGGCAATGTATAGAGGAAAAAGAACTTCAGTTTCTCCTTTTTCTGTTCCCCACCACAGTGGTCATGCTACCTGAGGTGACCACCTCTAGCAGCCAAAATATCTGGAATTTCACTGGCACCTCTATTACCAGGCTTCACCGAATAATGGTGTCTGCTTGGGGACTGATAATTACACCTACTCAAACAGTGTGTCACAGCACAGAAATGGTTCAAAAGGCCAGTCAGACAATAGTGCTTCTGCAGATTCTGATCTCTGCAGAGGCCAAATCCTGCTCCCTTTGAAATCAACCAAGTCTTCTCTTTACATCTACGTGCCTATGAAAAGAGAGCTCCACAGCCCAGACCTCGTCCTTGTGGATTCATTCATTCATACAAGACTGGAGAGAAGGGCTGGCTGCTCTAGCTAATAAGAAAGGAAATGAACATCACTTGGCTGAGTTAGTGGTAGGAAAGTGATGAACTGAGAAGACGGTTTTACAACTGACAGCTTATTACAGTGAGGGAGAAAGCACAGCCGGGAAAAGGTACTGCACCTTCAACCTGAGGGCCAGTTATATGGCCATGTATCAACTTTTAGTCTATGACAGTGAAGAATCAAAGTACAATGATCTTTGAAAAGTGACAAGGAGTTTGTGTACATACACTTGAATTGAGGTATATCTGTATACATTGGAATGCACTTACACATACAGTTTTGGTTACGTATGAATTTGAAGACAATCTAGTCAACTACAGCTGCACATGATCTTTTTAATGAAATAGTAGAGAATGTAATGATGACTTGAGTACAATTTTGAATCAAAATTTATCAATAATTCTTCCATTGCTCATCTTCCAAAGACAGAGCTTGTTCAGAAACTACCTCCAGTCCATAGAAGGTAACAGAAAAAGTAACTTAATTTTTGCCTCTCTCAAGGTAGAAAACCTTACAGGTTACCTTATCACATACTGTAAAGGATTTAAGTTATAGATACAGCTTGTATTTTCTTTAATTAGTATATAAAGGACTACTTAGTATCATTGTTAAATTTGGACCAGAAAGTGGAGACCTTTCTTTTTTTGTAATTAAGAATAGCTAAGATGTTAGCCTTGTCTTTTTTTTTAAAATTAAGAAATATGTACTGGGAGAAGGAGACTTTAAATGTGCACACGCACAAAAATTCTTTTATAAACCAGAAACTTCACAGACCTGTAACTAGAAAATACAAAAGAAAAGTCTTGATGGAATAGATTTTTCAGCACACTCGGCTTGCCAGAAAGGCTGGATAATATTATGTTTTGATAAGACAAAAGAAATTAATTCAACCAAAATTGGACTTTCATGTATATGTAAGCTAATTCAAAAAGACATCAAGTCAAGGAGCTGACTCATTCCACAGGTAACTCATCCAAAATAAGTCCTGCCAGCTGTTCTCAGTGAAAACAATGAGATAGATGAAACAAGAACAGGAATCTCTTACATCTGCAAACTGAACTCTAAATAACATCCATCAGAGGTCTCCAGATTCCGAAGAAGAACTTCAGTCAAGAAAAGTCTTTATACAAAGCACCTCTGAGGAAAACATCTTTAACAGAAGAGCAGGAGATCTCTCTGGAAGCAACAGTGCATTACAGCTCCAGCAGCAGTTGCTTTAAGAGGCTCAGGGTAAAGAGCAAAACCAGCAAAAAATGAAAAAAAAATAGTTCAAATATATTCTTGGTTTATGATATCAATGTAGCATTTTGAGCGTGCATTTCGACTGAAAGACAGCCTGAAATAGTATTACTTCTAACTTTCAGTAACTCTAACCACTGACTACGTCTTTGAGGAATTTGTAAAATACGTTAAACCAGGAAGTTTAGTTGGCAAGTACTTGGTGACCACAGCCTCACTCAGCGCAGCTTACTGGCAGAAGGAAGCTGCCCACCACCACCCTTCTAGTGCTCCTTCCATGCTGTCCACCACCACCCTGGAGGGGTGCATGGACAAGGAGGCCAGTGCTTCTTGGGTGCTGGGGGACTAACTGTGGGAAACAGAAGACCTGGGAAGGGGCAGCCGCTGCCAATATAACTCACGCTGCCTGCTTCTGGCTGCCCAAAGGAGCTGAACTGTAGGCCAGATACACTGCTCTGGTGGCAGCAGCTGCCTGCTCCTGTCTGCCATCTTTCCAACATCCCACAACTTCCCATGTTGTGTGGCTGTGTGTGCCCCATCAAGAGACAGCGAAGGAGTAAAGACGGCCCTGGAAAAGATGGTGGTTGTGATGTTACTGGGTTGTTCCTGTCCGGCTTACATACTGTTCCCTGTTCACTCTTGGAAAGGAGTGTTAAAAAAGTCAACTGTTGATCAAATGAGTTGTCTTTCTGGTCCATCAACATTTTGGGCATTTCCAATTTATAAAGTATTTTGCGTTGGCTACACTCTGCACTTGGAACTCAGCTTTGAAACCTTAAATAGGAGAAAACAGAACACACAATCCACCTAAATATACAAGGATATACACAAAAAAGTCCCAGCTGTCTTTCAGGATCATACCCTAATGATTAGGTCTTGGCTCTGCTCATGCCTGTAGGTGAATTTTCTGTTCTGAGGCAGTGTGGTTACACTGGCAGCTCACAAGTTAGATCTGTTGCCTTATGCCACAGCCACATCAAGTGATGCTCTCCTTACTGCAAGCTGGATAACAAAAGAAGCGCATCTTCTGCTTTTCTGCTTGGAAGTTTGCAGCTCCAGTGCACAGTCCACATTCCCTGCACCCTCTCAAGTACCTGTCCTGAATTCAGCGGTGCCAAAACTGGACTACAGAGCATGAGAAAGTACAAGCAAATAATACTGAACTATTTAAGCAGACTAAACCTAACTAACCAAAATGTTAGGCTGAGAAAGTATGGTACTAGGAACTAAATGCATCTGTATTAATACTAGCAATTAGTGATGTGTGTCTATTATTAATACGGAGACAATTTCTGTAAAATGTAGTGATATGTACAAACAGGTTCCTCATGTGAGGAAGTGACCCTGGAAAATGAGTTTAAATTATTGGTTGGGAGCTTTGTACTGCTAATTATTATTTTCTTTCTGGGTATTAACGTTCCTTCAGGATGATCCGATAAATCTATCAGTGTCATGATCACTTCTCTAAATGGTGTCTTTGGATCATCTCTGGTCCCAAGAGCCATGACACTCCAGTGTACTTTACGCAATTTCTTTCCAAAGTGAGACACACTGACTCTTCATACTTTTTCACTTTAGAATCTGACTAACATTCAGTTTGGGACATAAGTACTCTGATATATCATTTTTCCCTGAAGGCACTTCAGATCAGAACTAAAGGACACTGGTGGAGTTTGCAAGTACCACTAGGTCTAGAGAAGAGGGGGGGCTGGAGTGGGGGGCACTGCTAGGCCTGAGCTGCCAGGGGACTGGAGGGTTGCACAGGGATGTGGGGGTCTGCACCATCCCTGGGCGCTGGGGGGCAAAGGGTATGAGCAGAGCTCTGGCAAGTCCCAGGCTGAAGTTACACTGGACTTGAGAAATCCAGCTTTCTCTCTTTGGTGAGAGATGCATAGTTTAGGACTTGAATATGAGGGTGTCTGTTAAATCAGGAGCAAACGGGCAGCAAGATCATTACAGAAAAGTGTAAGTATGTCAAATCTATAGCCACAATCACTTAAAGAATATGTCAGAATGTTTTCCTGACTGCCTATCCAGTAAAGAAATCACAACATGACTCTATGAAGACCTGTAAGAAAATACTAACCTGATGGGCAGCAAATCTTTGAAAGGTAAGGTACCACATGGTTTATGCTCCGTTTTTTGTTTGTGTTTTGGTTTTTTTTTTTTTTTTGCAATTTGTACTGTTTCGAACATGAACTGCATTTTTGTGACAGTATGCAATGCTTGGAACAAGACTAAATGATTATAGAAGTATTTGACTTGCCCATAAACCCCTGCGGACCCAGTAAAGTCACCAGGGTTATGCAGCTGCACTGCTGTATGCAGTGTTAAGCCCTCAGCATCTACAAGACAGGTTAAATATGTGCTTTTTCTGAGTTTTACAGGAGAACCAACTTCACACACACAGCTCCACCACCCTCACCCCCCCAAAGGCCATAATCAATACTTTGGAATTTATTTTTCACCTGTTTCTTCCCACTCTATTACAATAAATCAAAACTACCTTATAAAGATCCGCTAAAACGGCTTCTGGGAACAACAGTCTACATTCTACGCTCAGTATGAGAACAAAGTACTCTATAGCATGCTCTTAGTTTTGTGACACTGAAAACTGAGTTTCAGGGGAACCACATTTTTCATTGCTCTTTTAAATGGGGATGAGTGGCTGAAGAGTCAAGAATGCAGTCTCTTATCACTGAACCTGATCCCTTTAATGACCAAATCTGATGCTGCTTTATAGGATCCTGTCCCTAATTCTAAGTTTTACTGCTAGTATATCCAAACCACCTTCGCCCTTCATTCCTTGTTTTATCAGTTTAACTTTGACATGACTTCCTACATTACCTTCACTGCCAATGTGATTCTGCAGGAACGAGTTTTAAGTCATGTGATAGCAGAGTAGCTTAGATGGCCATTTTTCACCAACTCTTCAATCTCAACTGGAGTAGCCATTGGATAATAAAGATAGAGGACAACACAGGAACAACTGGAATCAAATTATTGCAAAATACAATTGAAAAAGTATATGCTCCAGTCAGATGTAAAAGAAACAACAGTGTAAGACTCTTAAGACCTTTTCTAGTAGGACTCACCCTCTAAAGCAACACTCTGTTCCAGTCCTGAACTTCCCCTCCTGAACAGCCAAACTATCTCAGCCTCTCTCAGCCTGTCAAGTTCATTTGCTGATGTAGTAAACAGGGAGCAATAATACCGAACTTCCCAGTTTTCCAGCTCTCCCCAAAACAGTATAGTTTATCCATATTAACACAGCTCATCCAGAGAGAAGCTAACATGCCTTGAAGCTGTGGAGCCCAATATACAGTCTCTAAAGAGCTTTAGTTGTAAAAAACCCCCACCCAACCTACCAAGGAGCTGAATGTTACCTTTTGCTTTATAGGGGGAATTGTTTTTATTCCCATTTTATGGAATGATAACGGAAAGAAGAAAAAGCTAAACTGATCTTGAAGCTGATCAATACCAAAGCAGCACTGAGAAATAAACTCACGTCTTTTGATGCTCGGTTTAGAGCCTGAACCACATCAAATGAGAAGAAAAATCCTTAAAGAAACCTGAAAAGCCACCTGCATGCTCCTTTCAGTGATGAAAAGCTGATGCCTTTGATTGCTGAAGCCAAACCAAACAGCAGACACAGAGATTTTACAAAGTCTCTTAGTGGTGAACCATAGTTTACACTATTTATCAGTTTTCATGCAAAGCGTTAAGTGTCTGTTTTACAAAGACAAAACCAAAAGCAAACAATTCCAAGAACTTATCCAAATCCAGTTTATGTAGTTCGCTGCATCCATTCACTTCAGAAAAGTAAACCTTTCTTTATGGGTTGGATTTGAATGTAATCACCATACAGTTTTCCCAGCTCATCTAAAAATGTGACAAGTTACAGCAACCAAAAAAAGGTTTATAGGTGACTGAGTTTAAGAAGCAGCACAATAAACTAATAAACTGGCATTACAATCTAAGAACACATCATTTCTATAGATGGACCCAGTCTTGTAAGTGATTGCAGAGTTATATTCAACGTTAGTTTGGGATACAAGAGGGTGAGAGAGGAAAGACTCAGATCCAAGGGATACTGTATAGCATGAGAGCAATGCTAGCTTTAGTTTGCAACCCATTATTTTCATAAGAACGTGAATCAAAGAGATAAACTATGCCAATTTCTTCATAGCTGACTTGCTACAGGATATTGTTTGAGTCTTCACTAATGACTCCTTGAGGTTGGTTATTACTGTGATTAGGAGTTGGGAGGATAGAGGTCTGAGACCTTTCAAAGGAAACATTTTGTTCAGAACTGTTACAGAAAATAAAGTCAGCATTACAGTAACTTTAACAACCCAACCAGGATAATGGTCTGTGCATGCAGACAGTGCTTTTGTTATTTTAAATGAGGGAGATAAACTCCACATAAGATGGGAAGCTGAGATAACCAGCTATTCAGTCTCGGGAAACAGAAAGCTGTCAACTTGAGAAATACAAGTATCTGTGGGATTGCTCTGGAAAAGGAAGGATGGTGGAGTTATTAGCAGGTGGCAAAAAAAAAAAGTGCTTTAAAAGATGCTTTTGGTTTGTGGCACAGATAAATAAATTAAGGAATCTGAGATGCTTTGTTCTTCTTCGTAGCTTACTGAGATAAATTTTGTTTTTATGCAAAAGCAGGCTGTATGCAATGCTATTCTGCTCTGACAGTTACTCCAAAAAGACCGGTGGCTATGTCCCTCGCTGAGGTTGGCATGAAGAACTCTACTGGCTTCATTAAGAATGAAGCAGAGAGGTAGCTGTACACCATGTTCATCTGCAGCAGTGGCAGATAAAAAAGCATTCCATGAAGACAAAGGCAGGTTTTGTAGAATCTGGTTCCCCCCCAACTCCTATAATCTTTAGGCACAAAATATTAGTTTCCTCATGCCATAAAACTGAGATTAAAACAGCCTGCCTGCTCAGAAGATACGTTGTGAGGGGTTGCATTTTAAAATTAAGAAACCTTTTCTTTTCATTACCAACTCTATCATGTATCAGCTCTATTTTTTATCATCAGTATCTAACCCTTGCCAGTATGGCAGGCTCAGAGCCAACAGTGCTTGCCCAGATCCTTTTGGTACCTCCGATAGTGCAAGGTATCTGGCAAAGGCATCACCCTATCACGGTGAACCTTCAACGGAGGATTTTATGTTAACCACGCATTTGAGAACAACTAAAGGGTTTCCTTATTCAAAGCACTCAACAATTTCCATTTCAGTGCAGGAGAAATGGTGAAAAATACTGAGGAGAGAAATGTCTTCTGTATCCAGACCTTTCTCACGCACACAGATATTAACAGACCAATATACATGCTTTAAGAGCTAAGCTCACGTGTAAATCTTAAAAGAACCTTGAAGAAAAGTTATGGACTAGACTAGTGAGCAGACTCTGTTTACTAAGACAGCTATACGGAAAATGCATGCATTGCCTCTGAGTATGTTTTTTTGAGGACAGGTGAGTGGTAAGATATACCAAGTAACCTGGCAGACGATCACTGCTTTCTAGCTTCAAAGAAGGGAAAACCACGCAAGCAAATAACCTCCCCCATCTGCACCATACAAAAGTGATCACTGGGAAGGATTTAATGGAATCAGCTTGTCAAAATGATGAAGCTGAAAAAGCTTTTACAGAGTATGTCCATGACAAAAACTTTAGCATAACGTATATAGTGCAGAGTGGTTTTTGTCATGGCAAAAAGGAAGGAATATCATTAATTTAGACATTAAGTGTAAGGTTCTGCTGAAAATCTCCATGGGATAAATCGCAGAAATACAGCCTTGACCAGACAAATGGAGCCAGGCAAGTCCCAGTTCTTGTTAGAAGTTATCGAAAGTGCCATTGAGTTTTTAAAATCTGTCATCTCTGGTAGATGATAAGAAAAGGGTTGGGCTGTTTTCTTCAGATCTACAAGCATCTGGCTACAGTCTTGCTGAGGCATATACATGACTGGAATTGAAAATGAGCTCTTTTAAAAGTGCTTCTTAAAGGGACCCTATTCATACGCAGTACTTTCTCCCCAAATCTTTTATGGGAAAAAAGCTCATTACGGTCACACAGACAAATGCTGTATAATCTTTCACCCTGTCCACCAGCAACGTGTTCAATCCAATTTACAGCACTTCCTGCTATTCTAGTTCTGCACTCCCCACACAGCTCTCCTAAATGCATACCCATCCTGACCCACTGCTCCCCACCTGCTGCTCTTTCAAATTCAGGCTTCCCTGGAGCACTGACTGCCATTCATGCCTAATAGCAAGGTGGAGCAACTTGATTATACAACTCTGAAAAGTGAAAATTCTGTGCCTTTTGTGCTGAAATGCCATAATTAAGACACATATTATTGTATGTTGGAACGCTCCAAGATAGGGATGAGAGTGGCCCTCGCTTCAGGAAATGACATTTTGTACCCATGACAATTTTTATTCATTTAAAAAACAAAAGTTTCTGATTGAAGCTCCTTTAAACTCCTTCCCATCTTGCTGACAGATCTATCCCTGCTCTTTGCGTCCAGTTCCACGTCAGCACTAAGGGAAGTAGGGGCTGGCAATTAGTAGAGGGGAATTTTCAAGGTATCGTTTACTTGACTAATTCATGTCCTTGTCCACTTTTGGAAGGTCCACGAGTGTTGGGGGGTCTCCCACACACGAGCAGTCTGTAATTTTTTTTCAATGCAGGCTATTTTTTTCATCTACCTTGGGCAATGCTGTTCTCTAAGCATTATAGAGTCTGCTTCAAGTACTTGACTTTTGGAGCAGGGGTGCACAGGTGGGATCAAGCAATGCAGCAGATCACATCACACAACAGACGTACAGCACTGTTTCTACCTCCTGACTGGATTAATGTTAAACCTTTGAGCCCTCAAACCATGTACTCAAGCCTATGCCTAACTTCAAACATGTGAGTGCAATGGGACTCGAGCATGTAATTAAAATTTAACCTTTATTTCAGGTTCTATTTAACAGAAATGGACTTGTGCATGTTCTTAAAAGTCTTGCTTTTAAGCAAGAGGGACAATTTATTGAGCTGAAGTAAGAATTGGGAAGAAGAGATGAAGGCATCATTAGGATTTGGATTCATTCAGGATTAGAGGG
Source organism: Buceros rhinoceros silvestris (assembly GCF_000710305.1). Lineage (NCBI taxonomy): Eukaryota > Metazoa > Chordata > Aves > Bucerotiformes > Bucerotidae > Buceros > Buceros rhinoceros. Next base: position 4,042 of record NW_010411914.1, on the reverse strand, counting down.
GAGAGAAATGTTACTACGTATTTATAAAAGAACGTGACTTCTTTTGGAGGACAAAACACATTTTTTATGCCCTTCTAGATTTACTGATACTCTACAGCTTCCTGGTTAGGGATGCAGTTTGATTTTCCCTTACCGTTTTCACTTAAGCTAGTTGTGTATGCATGTCCACCACCATTTGCAGAAGGTCATGCCAGCTCCTGGGCTGATTCCTTTGACTGCACAGGGGAGGTGAGAAACACGTCCAAAGCCATCTCTCACAGCACTTAGCACTTACAGAGTAAATATATACGTGAGTGGCGAGTTCACTACCTGAAAGCATATGAGCACGTGATTTTTAAAGTGGGCAGTTTGCTTTCACTAGAGTAAAGCCTGCCCGCTTGAATGTTTGCGCAAAGCAAACATATGAAGGGTGTGACTGCAGCCGGAGAAAACTCATTTGTAAAAGTAAGTGAATACTCATGGACTTCTTGTGTGTGCGCGTTAATGTCCACACAGTTGTTCTTTTATTAGGTATAAATGGCCTTTCTGGTTGACACTGAGAAACAGTGCATTGGTGCTCATCCCAAGGAAACAGTCACATCTGCCAGCCTTCCTCATCCGTCAATATGCTCGTGCGCAGCATAGGAGCAGGGGTGAATCAGAAGCACTGTGCAGGACTGACAATAGAGTTTTCATCAAAGGTAGTATTCCTCTGCCTCTCTGAAATGCAGGCGTTTTACAAGCCTTTCTCCCTGAAGGAATTAGGATTAGACTTCAAAGCTGCAGAACAAAACAGAGTCATACAGACACACAATTATTGGACTAAGTCCATGGACAATGATATCAAGGGGTTTAATGTTCATGAGATCTTTTCAGACTATTGTAGTATTCTCTCTGTTCTCAGAGTCCTCTTCCCAGAAAAAGCCTCTGACCCCTCTGGCAGCAGTCGTTGTATGAGCTGGCATGATAGCGCCATGTGTCCCCCGCCTTACCGGTGGTATTGCATTTCCTCTAGGAAGATTCAGCATACATCTTTCTCGTTTCTTAATAAAGGAAAGGATTACAAGGTACTACAAGTATCAGGCACAACCCCATCAGTCCCTCTTTCACCCCAATTCTCTTCCCCCAAGCTACTCATTACACCAACTCTAAATTAATCTACCTTAGGTAAACAGCATGGAAATATTATAAACAGAATCAACTCCTCTTCAACTTGCTACACTTTTTCTTCTTTCACATTCTTTACAAACAGAAGTGGAAAAAATAATATATGTATGTAACAGCAAATGTTCTCTCACTGTTTTTCTTTTTTCTTTTTTTTTTTTACTGTTTTTATCTTATATAAACAGTGGTGATGGAATTATAAACACTATTATTCCACCTCCATGTTAATACTTTTATTATCTTGCATAAACAGAAGTGAACGAATATGTACATGACACCAATCAATCCTTATAAAAAAAAAAAAGAGGAGTTTTTATCTTTTATAAACAGTGGAGGAAGAACTTAATGAATTCAAAATGTAGTTTTCCTGTTTATATTATTATGATCTGCAAGTAGAAACCAAATTGATGTATATTCAACATCGTGCAAGCAGTTATGAAATACTTTCTGCTGACTTCAAGCAGGACTGCAGTATTAGTGAAATGTGCTGGTCCAAGGAATCTGAAAGCTGGTGGCCTGAGTTTAACCACAGACAAGGGGCTGCACTCTCTTCTCCTACGATACTTTTGCCAAAGTTCTTCCCTCCTTCTTGAAGGGCCACCCAAGATAAAATAGGATAGCTCAATCTCTGTGGTGAACCATTAGTACTTGGTCTTTCTGTTGAGATTGCCAGATATAGGGGGCTAATTAATACAGATGGATTTTGTGTAATGTGGACACCTGCCACTAGAAACTGGGCTCAGACCCCTAAGTCATTTCACAGAGGCCACCCAACAGCTGTTAGACAGTAATGACTTTGGGGCATGAGTGACCTATGTCAGATACAAATGTGTAACTTCAAGCTGATAGGCTCCATATGTCAGTACTAATCCCCATAACCACCCACGCCTTCTGCTTTCTTTTTTTTTTTTATTTTTTTTTTGTGCGTGTATTTGTTTCTGGCTGATCTTCTAAAGCCCATCTCCAAGCCTAAAAGATTTTTCCCTTTACATCATATGTCTGCCTTTACCAGAATGAAGTGCAGCTTCAATTTTTCTTCACCCTGTACCATACTTTCCAGTGGTGGGTCATCTCTTCCTTTGCTTTAGTCACGCAGATTCTACGTTTTTCTCATCCTGAATTAAGTCAGTCATGGCAACTGGGTTTCCCACAAAAGACAAGTAGAAGAGATGGCAGTTTTTTTCAGGGCCTGATCCTTTTTTAAAAAAAAATGGGATGCTCTTTGGGTCAATGATGCTCTTCTCTGTTGTCATCCTTCGCAAAAGCAACATGCATTTTTTTTCAGCTAGTTTGGGTATAAACACAAGCGGGGGTCTCCTACATAGCTGGCTGCAGCTGGCAGCCCAGGTGATCAGCCTTGCCTTTCTTTTAAAACATTTATGCTGCGGCCCCAGCCTGTACACTGCTGGCTCATGTTTTACCTTGTACCCTACTACCCCACTGCCCACAAAGTTGGTACTTCTGTGTATGAAGAGAAGATCACTTGAAAAATTAGGACCCAATTCCCCCATACAGATTTTAAGAGAATGTGTGGTCTGAACCACCTGCTATAGGGCAAAAATCTCTTCCGTTAGTTATTTTGTGCTAAGGAGATCACAAAGGAAAACTTCTGTAAGAAAAATCAGGGGAATTAGGGACAATCAGGGAATCCAGAATCCCTCTGTTTAGGGACTAAAAGAGAGATTTTCTTGGCCGCAATCTGCTTTGCTGCATCTCAGGCTGTGAAAAAAATACCTTAAAATAATAATTGCTTAGATAATTGGGATGTACTGATCACGAACATAGAAGCAGTGTTGTCTCCCCTTGTTTCGCTCCTTTCTCCTCCTCCTTTTATTCCATTTATTTTCTATATCTGTACACACTCTGAGTCCCAGCGAGTCACCCCTCTGCTTGTTATCAGAGAAGAGCCCTCAGAAGCAAAGTCCTGGCCAACAGGATTACATCTGAATTTTCTCTCTTCACAGGGATGTTTAAGTCTACATTTTGCAGCAGAAGGTCCCTCTATCTAAAAAGGATTCTCAAAGCACTAAATTAAACACACAAGGGAGAAGTAAGGCCTTTCAGGGGAGGGTAGCCAAAAATAGAAGGAAAAAAACCATATTTCACCATTTGTTTTGAAAACACCAAAAATGATTAAAACATATTATAAACTAAACTAAAAAAAAAAAATAAAAAACTGCCATATGAACAAATTCCCTGCCAAGTTCCATTTTTAAATCAAAGCCATTTTAGGCTCATATGTCGAAAAAGAGAGTCTTAAACTAACGAACTTATGTAATGGATTTTAAAAAACTGCACAGACGTGCTTAACTGAAATTGCCAAATTTGTTCGGACTACGTGAGGAGAGAGGAGGAGGAAAGGGAAGGATGTACAAAGGTTTGGGATTCATCTGTGCAACTGCCCCCAAGTTGAGACTCCCTTTGAAGTTGGTTCCAACTTTTAAGGAGCCAAGAAAGATGACTCACTCCAACCTAGTTTCCCCCCCTGCCCCCTTTCAGTAGATCTCAAAATTTGAGACAAATACAATTGGGCTTCCTTACCCATAGTAAAAATTATCAACTTACATTGGATAGCAAAGGGAAAGCAAAGGAGGTGGGTGAGTGAGAAGAGGAAAACAAATATATCCACAAAGACTCTCAAACAAGAAGCAACAAAAGTTAGGGAGCTTTTGGGGTTGGCAGAAAAATTTATGCTGTAAACTAGGACAAAGAATCAAGCAGAAAGCAAAACACCGTTAAGTAGCATGAATGAAGAATGCGAAAGACAATTAAATACTTGCATATGTAACCCATCTTTTGTATAGTTCTTCTTCACCTAAGAAACATCAGGGTTTGTTTTATATGAGGCCATCATTACACTCTAAACAAGTATAAAAAAATATAAATTATAAATCATAAA